>NC_090823.1:25630408-25797816 GCF_000390325.3 Nicotiana tomentosiformis | reverse complement strand
TCGGTTTTAGATATTTTCTTTTAATTAATTTCATTGGAATTGGATAGTTGGAAATTGGCTTACCTAACGGGTTGGGTTAGGTGCCATCACGACTAGTGGAATTTTGGGTCGTGACAGTCTATGTGTTCCTAATGTGGATGAACTGAGGAAAAAGATCCTGGAGGATGCACACAGTTCTCAGTATTCTATTCATCCAGGTGCTACGAAGATGTATCGTGACCTGAGGCAGCATTATTGGTGGCGACTAATGAAAAAGGACATTGTTGAGCATGTAGCTAGGTGTCTAAATTGCCAGCAAGTTAAATATGAGCACCAGAGGCCAGGTGGCCTACTTTAGCAGATGACTATACCGAAGTGGAAATGGTAACGTATTACTATGGACTTTGTGGTTGGGTTGCCACGGACCTTGCAGAAGTTTGATGCAGTTTGGGTCATTTTCGACAGGTTGACCAAGTCGGCACACTTTATTCCTGTTGTGACTACGTACACTTCAGAGAGGTTGGCCTAGATATATATTCAGGATATAGTTCGGTTGCACGGTGTGCCAATTTCCATCATATCAGATAGAGGCCCTCAGTTTACTTCACATTTCTGGAGAGCAGTAAAGAGTGAGTTAGGGACCTGTGTAGAGCTTAGCACAACCTTTCATCCGCAGACCGACGGACAGTCAGAGCGGACAATTCAGATTTTGGAGGATATGCTCAGGGCATGTGTGATTGACTTCGGAGGTCAGTGAGATCGCTTCTTTCCTTTGGCCGAGTTTGCTTATAATAACACTTACCAATCCAGCATCGAGATGGCTCCATTTGAGCCTTTATATGGTCGGCGATGTCGTTCGCCTATCTGGTGGTTTGAGCCCCATGAGGCTAAGTTATATGGTACTGATTTGGTGAAGGATGCCTTGGAAAAAGTAAAGTTGATTCAGGAGCGACTTCGTACAACACAATCCAAACAGAAGAGTTACGAGGATCAGAAAGCGCGTGACTTATCTTTTATGGTAGGAGAAAAAGTTCTTTTGAAAGTTTCGCCGATGAAGGAAATCATGAGATTTGAGGAAAAGGGGAAATTGAGCCCAAGGTTTATAGGCCCATTTGAGGTGTTGAGACGAGTTGGGGAGGTTGCTTATGAGCTTGCATTTCCTCCCAACCTATGGGGAGTTCATCCGGTTTTCCATGTATCTATGCTCTGAAAGTATCATGACGACCTAGCACATGTGTTAGACTTCAGCACAGTTCAGCTAGATAATAGCTTGAGTTATGAAGAGGAGCCAGTTGCCATTGTTGATAAACAGGTTCGCCAGTTGAGGTCCAAGAGGATTTCTACAGTAAAAGTCCAGTGGAGGGGCCAACCAGTCGAGGAAGCGACTTGGGAGGCCCAGGAAAATATGAGGAGCAGATATCCACACTTATTCGGCACTCCAGGTACAATTCTAAAGCCGTCCGAGAACGAACGTTTGTTTAAGAGGTGGAGAATGTAATGACCCAACTGGTCATTTTGACTTTTAGAACCCCATTCCCTAAAATAAAACTTTTCGTATGTGCTTTTAATGATTTATGACTTGCGGGAATGATTGGTTCGGGATTTGGAAGTGTTTGGATTGAAATCGGAACACTTGGTTCCTTAAGTTGGCTTTAAAAGGCCAAGTTTGACTTCGGTTAACATTTTGAGAAAACGACCCCGGAATAGAATTTTGACAATTCCAACAGCTCCGTATGGTGATTTTGGACTTAGGAGCATGTTTGGATCTTTATTTGGAAGTCCGTAGTTAAATTAGGCTTGAAATGGCTAAAATATGAATTTAAGTTTGGAAGTTTGACCGGAGAGTTGACTTTTTGATATCGGAGTCGGAATCCAGTTCTAAAAATTTTCATAGCTCCGTTATGTCAATTATGACTTGTGTGCAAAATTTGAGGTCAACTTGATTTGATAGGTTTCGACATCGAAGATAAAACTTGGAAATTTTAAGTTTTATTAAGCTTGAATTGGAGCATAATTCGTGGTTTTAGCGTCGTTTTATGTGATTTGAGGTTTCAAATAAGTTCGTATGATGTTTTAGGACTTGTTGGTATATTTGGTTGAGGTCCCGAGGGTCTCGGGTGAGTTTTGAATGGTTAACGGATCAAAAGTTGGACTTAAAAAGATGCTGCATTTTTTCTCTTCTGCTGGATATTCTGGACTATGATCGAGCCCAAGATCGAGCCCATATATCGAGACCAGGGTCGACGGCCAGGGTCGAAGCCAAGGACGAGGCCCAGGCTCGACGGCCATGATCGAGGCCACGTTCGAGGCCAGGCTCGAGGGCCATGATCGAGACCACGTTCGAGGGCCAGGCTCGAGGGGCCATGATCGAAGGCCCAGCTCGAGGGGCCATTATCGAAGGCAAAGCTCGAGGGCCAGGATCGAGACTCAAGATCGAGGGTCACAAGATCGAGCTCGATGCCATGACCAAGGCCATGACCGAGGCCCATGATCGAGGCCAGGCTCGAGGGCCATGAACGAGGCCACGTTCGAGGCCTAGTTCCAAAAGCTGCCTGGCAGATTATAAAGGATGGAACTTCATCCCATTTGCCATTTTTGACGAAGTTGAGCTTGAGCTGAAGCGATATTTTGCAGATTTTCAAGGAAAAATATTTGGGTAAGTGATTCCAACTCAGATTTGGTCTATATACACAAATATATTATTATTTTCACCATTTAATTAGTGTTTTGAGTAGGGGTGTTCGCGAAAAATCGAAAAATCGAACCAAATCGAAAACCAAACCAAACCGAGAAAAAAAACCGACATATTTTTGGTTTAACTTGGTTTGGTTTTTAATTTTAAAAAACCGATAAAATTTGGTTTGGTTTTGGTTTTATACAAAAAAAAAAACCGAAAAAATCGAACCAAACCGATCATATAGATACCTATTTTAAAAATTATATATATATATATATATATATATATAATTTCCAAAATTTGCTTTACAGTATATGTAATATTTTACACTCTTGGGCCTAACCTTTGAAATATTTCTTTAACTGCAATGGGCCTAAGTCAATTTAGCCTGTTCAGACAAAAGTTCTTTAATTCCTTAGGTTTTATTTGATTCTCTTTCACCTCTTCACAACAAAACATACGCAACTTCCAGGCCAAACAAAGTTCTCTCCTCTTTCCCTCTAAAATTCTTGATAGCGACCGACGGCAACCACAACTATGAGAAATGAGTAGGTTTTTGCCTTTCTTTTTGGTCTTAACCCCAACTAGTTATCTTTTTTTAATGGATAATTTGAAAATAATTTATATGAAATTGTAAAGTATTTTTGTATCTCTTATGCAGTTCTTTTTGTTCTTGACCACTGTTTGCCTGTTTCGTCTCTCTTAGCAGATGGATTCAGAAGCCGAGGTTCAGGAAATTCCTCAACTTGAAGGCAACAATACTCCAGTTATTGATTCAAGTGTTCCTACTCCTCCTAAAAAGCATAAAAGAGCAGCACCTTCTGAAAATGATTCTGGCCTTGGGAGAGAAACATCAGACATTTGGAAATACTTTTCCAAATTTTTTGATAAAGATGTAAGCATAAGCCAAAATGTAGTTTCTGTACTAAAACGTTTGCTTCCGATACTAAGAAAAATGGGACTTAAACCAAAATGTAGTTTCTGTACTAAAACTTTTGCTTCCGATACTAAGAAAAATAGGACTACTACATTATAGAACCATTGAATATTGTTTGTAAGAAATCCCCTTTTAGATTCATTGACAGAACACAGACGACACTCAAGTAAGGCTGGCGAGTGGGCCGGGACCTGCCCGAAACCGCGGGCCAAAGGGGCCAGGACCGTTTGGGCCTGTTTTAGTGGGCCTGAGCCGGTCTCGTAGGCCGGTCCTATGCTTTGCGCCCACCAGGGACCGGGACCGGTCCCTTAGCGGGCCAAACGGTCCCAACGGCTATATTTTAAAAATAAATTTAAAAAAAAATATAGTCGTTGGCTATTTATAAAATAGCCATTTAACCCTCCCCTCCCCCCCAAACTTTGTTTTAATCCCAAACTTTTTATAATTATACTTTTTCCCTATTTTCAACTATAAATACCCCTCATTCTTTTATTTTTCTTACAAAATCATCAATCTATCACAATCTCTCTCTAATTTTCTTCTATAATTGCTACTGTTGCTTACTTTATTGTTACAATTCGTGAAACAATTGTGAAGTTGGTGAATTGAAGTCTTCAACGATAATCAATTTTCAACAAATTGTTCGTCAATTCGGTAAACTCGTTTCAACTCTTAAGTTTTAATATTATAGTTTTGTTTGTTTTATTTATTTTCTATTACTTTATTAATTAAGATGGCTTCCTTAAAAAAATATTTTGGTAAAAATAAGGTAAAATCCAAGAGTGACGAATCTAGTGCTCAATCTGTTCCTCCTCCACTGCCCCGGGCTCCCCGAACCAAACTCCATATCCGTCCTACACCTGCTATTCTTGATAGCGATAATAGTTTATTACAATTTACTGAAAGTCAATTTTGCCATAATATTAGAGCTGGTGAACAATTAGACCATGAATTAATGAATGCTCTTTATTCTAATCCAACTATTGATGAAAATGATGACGAGGAAATAAATTTTGATGAAACTCAACCGGATGATGATACACTAACTAGTCTTTCTCCTGATGTTAACCCAACTAGTGATAACTCTGCTAATCCAAATGATGTCCCATCTGATACTCCTGTTACTACCCTTACTTTTTCTAGACAACCTAGCAAACGGACGAAAACATCTCCCGTTTGGCCATTTTTTACTCAACTAATTCCAGAAAATAAGGCTAAGTGTAAAACTTGTGGCACGAAGTTAGTTTTTAAATATTTTGGATCGCGGGGGAGGGGGACGGGAACTTTGGCTAGACACATATTGAAACACGCTCAAGATAGAGTGAAATATCTTCGTCTGAAAGCTTTGGCCGAGGGGAAAAGTATACCTACTCCTAGTCAGATTGACCCTAGTACCGGTTCAAATCAATTTCAACCGGGAATTATCACTGTTACCGGTAGTATTTTATATTATGATCTAAAAAAAGGTCGGGAAGAATTGGCAAAAATGATAACTGTTATGTGTTTACCCTATAGTTTTCCTTCTGACCCTAACTTTGCACATTATATTAGAAATATTTTTAATCCTACTTATAAAGGTTTTCCTCGCACAACCGTAAAGAGCGATATTTATAAATATAAACATGAATATGAACAATATTTACGCTATTTATTTACTCATATAAATTGCCGTGTTGCTATTACAACTGATATTGGTAATAGCCACAATTAGAATAAATGCTCAAACTATTTTTAATACTTATCAAGTTGCATTAAATCATGCTAGACCAAATGTTCCAACTCCTTCTTCTTCTGATTCTCAATTATCTAAAAGAACCGCTGGAGTAAGAGTACTTAGTGCTTGGGCGGGGTTTAGGGGTTCTCAAGGTTCTAGTAGTAGTGATTTTTTACAACTAAATGAGCTTGAAGTTTATTTGTCGCAGGGAATTGAGGAAGTGAATCACGACGGCTCCTTTAATCTTTTGGAATGGTGGAAGGATAAAGAAAAATACTTTCCGATTCTTTCAAGAATGGCCCGAGATATTTTAACTATTCAAGCTTCAACAGTGGCATCAGAGAGCGCTTTCAGTCAAGCAAGACTTCAACTCGGTGATTATAGAGCGTATATGAGGGAGAGCTTGAAAAAATCAATACTTTTCAGAGATTGGATCCGGTCGGAAAGAACAAATTTTGGACTTGCTGAATCACAACCAGATGAAGACGAAGCTTACGAAGAAATGCTAGCTGAACTTGCGGAGGATGTTGCTTCGCTCGGAAGTGGCGATGACCAAGCTACTTTTCCGCGGCCACCAACGGAAATTCCTCCGGACCTTGATAGATTTATGAAGTTTTTAAGAGATACCATATAACTTGTATGAACAAAAATTAGTATGTATTATGTAACTTATATTTTGGCACATCTTGATTAGTTTTTTTTTCTTCTCAATGGTGGTATTAACACCTTGTTGTGCTCATTCCATAGGGGGATGAAGACTAAGAAAGATATTGCCATATTTTTTAATACTATAATAAAATTATAAGGCATTGCTTTGAATACCTCTTTACAATATTTTTATCTTTAGACATTAAATTTGAATTAAAAAATATTTAAAAATTTTGTTCACAATTCTATAATAAATTTTACAAGGCATTGCCTTAGATATTATTTTTAACATTCTTTTGTCTCTAATTTCTATTTAATTTTTTTTAAAATCCGTTGGGCCCACTTAGCCCATTTAGCCCGCAAGCCAAGACCGTTTAGTCAGGGACCAAACGGTCCCGGGCCGGTCCTTACAAAAAGACCGTTTAGCCCGGGATAGTTTGGCCCGTTTAATTTGGGACCGGCCCGGGTCCGGCCCGCTTACCACCCTTACACTCAGGTCTTACCCAATTAAAGGAAGCGGACAAAAAGGTAGTGTTGGTACTTGTAAACTGGAAAGAGTTCTGCATAATGTCAATGAAATAAGAAGGGCTATTGCTGAATTTGTGATCATTGCTGAACAACCATTTAAAGTCGTCGATGGGGAAGGTTTTAAAAGATTAATGTCAATTGTTGTGCCTAATTTTGAGTTACCCTCTCGTTTGACTATTGCTAGGCAATGTTTAAAAATATATCATGAAGATAAAGAAAAGCTTAAAAAGCATATTCAAAATCAACATGTATGTCTCACTAGTGATACGTGGACATCGCTCCAAAACCTAACTTACATGGTTATAACTGCCCATTGGATTGATGATAATTGAAACTTGCAAAAACAAATTCTAAACTTTTTTCAAGTTCCAGATCATAAGGATGAAACAATTGCAAAGGGTATTGAGGTTTGTTTGTTAGATTGGGGAATTGAAAATCTATTCACTGTGACCCTAGATAATGCAACTGCTAATGATGCAGCAATTAGACACTTGAAAGGGAGGATTGAGGAATGGAAAAGAATCGTCTTGGGAAATGACTTTCTTTTGTGGTCAAAACCTCACTTCTGCGAACCCAACTAAAATCCCAACCTACCGCTTCAACGGTCAGGTCCCCGCTTCTACGTATCCGCACTTGCGGTCTATGATCTTCCTACTCATTTCCGCTTCTACGGTTCCTTCCTCGCAGAAGCGACTCCGCTTCTGCGAAATCGTACACGCATCTGCGATCCCACATCCTCCTGATTCTACGGGCTCCCACCTGCGGGCCCATTCTCGCAGGTGCGATTATACCAGGCATCAGAAATTTCAGCCAAACTCCTAAGTTCAAAAGATGATTCGAACTCCATCCGAATCACTCTCGGGACTCCCAAGACCCCATCCAAGCATACCAACAAGTCCTAAAATATGATACGAACTTAGTCGAAACCTCAAATTATATTAAACAACATTAAAATCACGAATCACACCCCAATTCAAACATAATGAGCTAATGAACTTCCAACTTCTAAAACTTATGTCGAACCGTATCAAATCAACTCCGAATGACCTCAAATTTTGTATACTAGTCCCAAATGACACAACTGACCTATTTTAACTTCCGAAACCAAAATCTGAACCCAGTATCAATAAAGTCAACTCTCGATCAAATATCTCAACCTTCCAAACCTTCAACTTTCGCCAAAAATTATCAAATCAACCTACAGGCCTCCAAATCAATATCTGAACATATGCCTAAGTCCAAAAACACCATACGAAGCTATCAGAGCCATCAAAACTCCATTCTGGAGTCGTCTACACAAAAGTCCAACTGCGGTCAACTCTTTCAACTTAAGCTTCCAACACTCTGAATCAACCCCGAAAACAAATCAACCACACCGGCAAGTCACCTAACCATAAATGAACATAGTAAAAGCAATAAATACGGGAATATGGCTACAATACACAAAATGATCTGCCGGATAGTTACAATGAGTCTTCTTGATTTGATATTATTTGACTAAATTAGTGATTGGGGATCGTTTGTATTATTATTTTGAAGATTTTGTTTCACATTTGAAATTATTTTGAGCAGATTCGTGGTGGTTTGATGGAAATTAAAATTGCAATTTTGAAGAACACTTTGTTGACCAAAACTGAAAAATTATGCCAATCGGGATAGACTTTGATGAACAATTTAACAGACATGTCAATTGCAGATAACGAAATCATGCCAATCTGGTAGAGTTTGGTGAACAATTAAACAAGTAAAATTTATTTCAACTAGGTAAAGTTTGTGAACAATCTAATAGATTGTTTGGTGAACACAAATATGATAGACTTTGATGAACAATTGAACAATCACAAAGTCATAACAATATGATAGAGTTTGATGAACAATTACAAAGTCATGCCGATGGGGTAGAATTTGTAAAAAGTTAATAATATAAGTAGAGTAAATATAGCATAAAATCTACCAATCTAGTAGAGAAATCTCTAACAAGCGATAAGTGTATTTGGGGACATGGGTCATATTTTAAATACTTTTAAATATAGGGATAATATTTAAGGACCAATCCCTAATAGGGTCATTCATGTCAATCACGGATAAAAGATGCAATAAAAGGGCTAATCAACCCAATAAAAGATATACATATTGTGAGTTGGAGTTGTTTGTCACTACATATGACTTGAAGCTATAAAAGGGTAACAACCACAAAATGACAAAATAACAAGGCATCAAAGAACTTGTATCTTTATTTTCTTAGCTAAAGTTTTAGCAGTCTGGAACAACTCTTTTCTGTTTTATCTTTTAATTTAGTTAATTAGTTCCTTTCCCTTGTTATTCAACGTTGGAATTACAAGAAATCATCGCTGCCTTCTTCAGTAATTATGGATTCATTACATTAGTGTTTTCCTTCTAAATTGTTTGATGAGTCAAATTGTGTCACATAAATTCAATCGAAAAGTGTCTTTATTTCTAGCAAATTACCTATATGATTCATAGTGTTTGATCAAATAATTATCAGTTCAACCACCAGCATAGGTGATAACTTTCTTCATAGGAAAGTTTTTTTTTTTTTTTTGTTTCTATTGAAATTTAAATCTTGTTCTACTAGACTCATTTTGATTTTATTAACTGCTAGGTCCTACCTGTGAGTGCTGGTAAATGGATTACAAAACTAACAAACAATTTGAAAGAATTTAAGTACTAGCCCTATAAATAGGCTTACTTTTTCTTATCATAAATCTGAAGGCGTTTATTATTTGTCATTTTTCGCACAACTCTGAAAACACAACACGAGAGGAGTTAGTAAGAGGACATTCGATTTCTTCACACCAAAATAATGTGTGTGCACGATCATAGTTTGATGAACCAACTTATCACTCCTAAGTTGAAGTATTGCACTCAGGGACGGAATCAAAACTTAAATTCTTTGGGATTCAATCTTTAATGTTTTTAGTATTGAACCTATTATATTTTTAAAATTATGAATTCAGAACTATTCCTAGTTCTAATTTTAATGAATATTTACACATAAATTTATACACCGCGTTGAAAGTAGTGAATTCAGATGATCCTTAACTAAATATTCATTAGGATAGATATGCAACGCTAGTTAACTTCCTCCAATTTGCACCAGTGTGTGTTAAGCATATTCGGAGCAGGTCCTATATATTTGTACACATGTAAGTAAAATAGTAAATGAATGATCCAATGACTCAATAAGTGATAACCAAATTCATAGTCGTGGACATTAAGCGGGCGTTTGGACATAAATTTTAATTTTTTTTATTTCAAATTTGTAATTTCACTAAAATTTGATTTGAATATGAAGTTGTGTTTGGTTATAATTTTTGTAACATATTTGGATGTATTTTTTTCAAAATCATAAAATATGATTTATACCCACAATTTGTAAAACAAATATCAATACTACCCCGACTTGATTATCCTACTTGAAACAATTAATCAAACATGCCGATTGTTTAACTGTACGAACAATCTCTAATAGAAGTTATAGTGTCTCCTTCAGGTAAGAGTATAAATTGTAGATCTCAACAGTGGATGTTAAAATATAGTCCAAGGCTACTCAATCAGATGGTGGGTAGTTGTAGGTGTTACGTAGGTTTGATAACTGATTGGGGTCCTTTTATAAATTTTAGAAATATAGGATAAATTTGTAAAACTTAAAAAAAAAAACTTTCCAATTTTCCAATTGAAAAACCAGTTTTCAGTAGTTTTTCAAATTTGAAAATGCATTTTCAAGTTGGATTTGAAAAATCGTAAAAATCTCATAACGAAACACTATTTTGAAATTTTATTTTGAAAAAAAAAAAAAAATTATGTCCAAACGGGCTCTAATAGTATGTAAAAGTCATATGTTCACAAGTTTCATTTTATAGTCTTTAAACTTGTTTTCTGCCATATACCCCTCAACCCGTTTAATTTAAGGGAAATAGCATTTTAGTCCTTTTGTTATTGCATTTTGTTCCTTGTAATATTCGACTTAATATATTTAACCTTCAATTAAGCAATATGTGTATTTTTAGTCCATTTATCAACGGACATCAAATAGTGTGACTGACTGTTAAATACTGTGGAGGGCAAATTCGGGTAATTAACTTAAAATAAGTAAATCTTCACAAATTAAGACAAATAGCGATGTCGAAATTAAAGATTAAAATGAACTCTCTTTTTTTGGCAGCAAAGGTTGCCACTTTCTAGACATAAGACATCTAACAAGACCAAGCGTTATGGAAAAAACTAACCCCAAATAAGAAGTATTAAATCGGATAGTAGGCGACTGCATTTACCTGACCGTGACTTCCATCAAATTGGATACATCATAACTGAAAGGATTAAAAACAAAAACGAGCAGACAATACAGAGGTGACTGTATTCTGTTCTCAAACAACCATCTCAAATTAATAGTTGCTTTATATTCTAACCGTACGTTCTAATAGTCTTTTTACAGATTTTAATTAAAGTTTACCACTAAATACTTCACTTGTTCTTCTGAACAAAGCTGTAGTGAATAGATTCCAGTTCACCTAGCAACCAAAGACCTGCAAAAAACCAATGCAACCACCATGTATTTTCTGAAACAAACCATTTTGTCTTCTTCCCACCATTCGTAGCCATGAAAGCGAAAAAAGAAAAAAGAACAAGATGAAATAATGCTGGTAACATTGGGCTCTTACCATTAGTAAATTTTAGTTTGAACACGACATCAATATAGGTTACCAGCTTCATCTACATACTCGCTGCTGCTATATAAGTTAGTGGAGTCATCGTTGTGAAAAATCGTAATCATAATCATACTCACGATAGTCCCCAAGGCCGAGGACGTAATCGTAGTCATAACTAATATCGTCATCTTCATCAGAAGACGGGCGACGCTGATTTTCAGAATGAAATTCATAGTCATGTGTGGAATCACCGGGGCGCTTTAGATCTACAATCTGTTGCATACATCTTCTTTCTAAATCCCCTTCAAGATCAACACAACAACAGCAGCGCAAGTCAAGTGATTCAAGGAGCGGACAGCCATCAAGAATGGCTTGCAACCCTTTATTTGTCAAGCTATTTTGAAGAAGTGCAAGGTGCCTCAATTTAGGCATACTTTTGGCAATAGCTAGAGCTTGATCATTGCATTGAGATGGTGGAAATATCACATTTTCATATTCAGTGGCTTTCAATGTAAATGACTTGAGCAGGGGGCAATAACGACCAACACTTTCTATATCATCTTTAGTAATCAAGGTGAAGGAAATGTGCAACTCCTCCAGCAATGGGAAGTTGTTGGCAGCTGCAGCCAAACCTCCAGCTAAGTTACTATAACACTTGACAAGTCGAAGATGCCTGAGCTGACTTGATCTGATAGAAAGAATAACAAATTTATTACTTTAAGAGAACTCCTATTTCAGGGGTGGCAACAAAAAGATACGAGCAATTACAAGAACACCACAAGGAAAAGGACAGCCATGGTCTAGAAACTTATAGATCAACTGAAAGAGACAGAATGTCCTCCTCCTCTATAGAAAGAGAAAAAGGACCTATTTTGTTGCTGGTATTAAATCTTTTGACATTACAGAAATTTACTTGAGTCAGCAATTTTTACAAATGAGCCGAAAGCTTCCAAAGGCAGGGGTAACTTATTTCGAATTTGGAGACTACAGCAGTCCAGATACATGTTCTTTTGCTCTCGAAAAACTAACAGATATGGAAGATTCTTGAGTATTGTAACACTACAAGGTAGAAAAAGAATCGTTACCATCTTGCCAATAAACCACAACTAAGGGTGGAAGAATCTAGCAAGCAAATTTGCTAGGTTTGTTGACAAAGGGGAAGCTCCCGGCAACAATAACCATTTACCTAAGCTGACAGAAACTTTTGCAGAAGTGGTTAAAAGCATGCAGTCGATGGCCAGCAAAGGGTACAAATTTGAGCATCGTACAGCCTGAAGGAAACAGAATCACCATCAGAGGTGATTCTTTACCTTCAGAGAAAGATCTTCTTGGCAATTGCTGATGATACTCTTTTGATGTGTAATGCTACCGTGGGACAGTTAAGTCATTTAATATTAATTCTCACTGTTTTGAATCAGTTTCAAAGTTGTAAGGTAATTGGAGAAAGAGTCTAGGTGTTGGCTGGGGTTTTGGCGAGTGAAGTAGGTAATCTTCCCAACTAATCTATTTGGGAATGCCTTTGGGAGCTAAAAATAAAACTGTAGACAGTTGGCCAGGCGACAAGGGGTCCTAAAACGTCGGGTAGATGGAAAAGTCAATACTTGTCTTTTGGGGGAAGATTGATGTCGGTAAATAGTGTCCTTGATCAGTGTTGTTAAAGGCTCATTTGAGGCGGGCTTAAGCCCTGAAGCTCAAATAAACTCAGGGCATGCGCTTCGCCTCACTTAGGCTGCGCATTTGTGTAGGCAAGGCACTAAGGTGTGTGCCTCATTGCCCATAAGTTATATCTTGAATAGAGCGGTACAAAACAATAAATGTAATTGGCAAAAAGATATAATTGTTTATGAAATCATTATGAATGAAATTCTTTATTTTTTCTTGCATTACATTTATTTTTTTATTTTTTTCTTCGTTGCACCTTTTTTAACTAAAGCACACACTTCAATCATGCTTTGCGCCTAAAGCCCCATAGACCTGGAGCGCTTTTTAATGCTTTTCGCCTATGACAACACTGTCTTTGATGCATTACCCACATATGTGATGTCATTATTTCCTATACCAGTTAAAGTGGAGAAAATGTTGGATATATAATGGAGGACTTTTTATGGCGGAGTAATAAAAAAAGATAGCTTTTCAACAGGTCAAGTGGAATACTTTGACACTCAACAAGAATGAAGGAGGCTTCGGCATCAGAAACTTGAAGCAACACAACTGTAGTTTAATGATGAAATGGTTACGGAGGTTCACTTAAGTAAATTATGGAAGGATTTTATTGATGAAAAATATGGCTTCCATGGTTTTTGGACTTCTACGAGACAGACCACTCTTTATGGGTAGGGTTATGGAGGAACCTAGGAATATTAGAGCTTTAATGCAAAAAGTTTCAAGTAATATTGGTTTCAGAGTGAGTGATGGAAGAAAGATTGCTTTTTGGGATTGGATTGTCCATGCTCACTATTTCCAAATTTGTACAGACTTACAATTTTCTAATGCTACTATTGACTACCACTAGAAGGCAAGATGGATAAAATTTCAACTTCAGGAGGCATTTGAATGATTGGGAAATGAGCAGATTTGCTGAATTTTTACAAGCACTAGACCCTTTCAATAGTTAAGGGCAAAGCGAGGACAAGCTAGTCAGCAAAGCTTGCGACAAGGGTGTTTTCACAATGAGTTTATGTGTGTAACGACCCGACCGATCGTTTTGCTTTCTAGATCCTCGTTCTCCTAAATAAGACTCCCCATATGTGCTTTTACTAATATATGACTTGCGGGGATGGTTAGTTCGGGATTTGGAAGGGTTCGGGTTGAAATCGGAACACTTGGTTACTTAGTTTGGCTTTTAAAAAGGCTAAGTTTGACTTTGGTCAACATTTTGAGTAAACGACCTCAGAACCGGGATTTGACGGTTCCAATAGGTTCGTATGATGATTTTGGACTTGGGCGCATGTTCGGATCGGGTTTTGAATGACCCGGGAGCGTTTCGGCGCTTAATATTGGAAGTTGGCACATTGAAGATTTTAAAGTCCTTTAAATTTGGTTTGAAGTAGAATTTGGTGTTATCGAGGTCCAATTGGGATTCCGAACCTAAGAAAAGGTCCGTATGGTGATTTAAGACTTGCACGCAAAATTTGGAGTCATTCCGAGTAGTTTAAGTATAATTTGACGCGTTCGAAGTAATTGGAAGAACTTGAAGTTTATAGGTTGATTCTATTGGTTTTGGCGTATGATCCTTAGTTTTAATGCTGTTATATGTGTTCCCAGGGTGCGAGCGAGTGCGTTTTATGATTTTAAACTTGTTGGTACGTTTGGGCGGGGCCTCGGGGGCCCTGGATGTCATTCGGACGATGCGCGGAAGTCATTTGGCCTTAGTTGGATAGCTTAAACACCCAGCTTCTGGTGCAATCACACCTGCGGAGGGTTAGCCGCAGGTGCGAGCTCGCAGAAGCGAGCCAGCAGCCGCAGAAGCGGCCCAGCGTAGGCTGCCCGGTGATCGCAGAAGCGAGGAAGGGACCGCACCTGCTGAGACGCAGGTGCGAAGCAGGCGATCGCAAAAGCGGAATAGGGTTGCAGGTGAGACGCGCTCGCCGCAGAAGCGGGCTCGCAGATGCGAGCCGTTAGTCGCAGAAGCGAAGGAGGTCGACCTAGGCTTGGTCCGCACCTGCGTCGTTTTGTCCGCATAAGCGGAACCGCAGGTGCGGCAGTGTCATCGCAGGTGCGAAAAATCGCTGGGCAATGAGGTTTATTTAAGTCGGGAGTTAAACCATTTTTTACTCATTTCTTTCATTCATTGAGCAATTTTGGAGCTTTTGAAGAGGGGTTTTCACCTAGCACTTTGAGATAAGTGATTTCTATACCATATGAGCTTAAAACATAAATTATGGGTAGATTCTAACATGTAAAATTGTGCAAATCATGAGTTTAGATGAAAAACCTCGGTTTTGATAAAAATAGAATTTAACCACGAAAATGATGGTGGAGTGAGATGAAAATTATATATTTGAGTTTGTAAGGTTATGGGTAACGATTTTCTTCGAAAATTTCAGGAATCCAGGCACGTGGGCCCGGGGGTGAATTTGGGTTGGGTAATTACTCTAATAGTTAAATTATTAACTTTTGAGCGTATATTAATTAATTTATACAAAATTTTTCTAGTTTCGGATTGTTCGGCATCGAGTTGAGGCTTTAGGGTGAATTTGAGGCCGGAAAGCGAGCTTCGAGACAAGGTAGGTCTCTTGCCTAACCTTGTAAGAGGGAATTTACCCCATAGGTGATTTAAATTGCTATTTGCTTCTAATTGTGGGAGCTACGTACGCACGAGGTGACGAGAGTCCGTGCGTAGCTACTAACTATGCTTATGTCAGGGTAGCTTAGGATCAGAATCACGAAATACTTGTAATGTTTGCACCCTGCTTGTTAATTAAAGTGCCTAAATTATATTGGAACTTATTAGAGGAATTGTAGAAGACCGAATTTCACTTATTGAGTTTTGGCGGGTTACTTGACCCTTAATAAAAATCGTGTTTCATTGTACATTAGCTGTGTATTAGCTTTTAAACTGGTTGTTTATAAAGTATCCTCTCTTCTTGTTGAGCGGGCCGAACGCCTCGGCAGTAGATAGATGCATCTATGGTTCGTGCCGCTCGACCCTCGGCAATGTACACATTATTCTGGATCGGACCGTACGACCTCGGCATAATCGTGCGCGATAACACTCGAAATGTATATTTGATATCTTTCCCTGGCTTGAGAGGCAAAAATTATATAAGACGGAAATTTATTTGGGACTTACCATGCGTGAAAGAATTATTTACTTTATGCTTGTTATTGAGTTATTATTATTATAATTTACATAACACATGCTTATTTAGAATTCTGTATTTCCTTACTGTTAGCCCATAGTAAGTGTCTATGTGGACCCCATCGTCACTACTTCTTCGAGGCTAGACTTGATACTTACCGGGTATTATGTACTCACGATACACTTTTGCACTAACCGTACATGATCTGAGGCAGGTGCATCTGGCGGTCACACCGGCGCGCATCCCCGATACCCTGAGGCCTAGTGGTGAGCTGTTTCTTGAGCCGTTCTGCAGCACCTAGAGCCTTTCTTTTGTACTTATTTTCTGTCTATGTTATTTCAAACAGTAGTTAGAGTTTTGTATATTCTACTAGTGCTCATACACTTGTGACACCATGTCTTGGCACACACTCTAGCAAACATTATGGTTTTGGAGTATATATATATCTATGATTGCATCAGTTGCTTTTGTTTTATTTATTAAACTTTCTACTTCATATCTCTTAATAAATGGAATTTAAATTACTTGGAAACCTATTAAAAGGAGTAATCACGTAGTTATTTCATCGTTGGCTTGCTTAGCGCGACGTTGAGCGCCATCACGGCCTATAGGAGAAATTGAGTCGTGACAATGTGAGTTTTGATTCTTCTGGACAGCAAGGGTGTTCTTGGAGTCTAAGTCCGGAAAATAATCTCAATAAAAATTAAATCCATTACCCTGGTGCTCCTAATCTCGCATTTCATTTCTATAAATCTACAAATATCTAAACTCCCCCCCTCTATCATAAATTGTTTGGCAATATAGCTATTTAGGGAATCCAAACATTTGATTTACTTTCTTTACTATAAAAAGTTTATATTCAATAGTAGTTTTGCACATGTAATTCTTTAATTTCATAACTGAGAAATCTCCAAGGTTTAGCGGCGCAAATCAAATCTAAGTGAAATGCGCCCCCGCCATGAAAGTCCCAGAGACTTTTGTTGAAGCATTTAATCCGTCAATAACTCCAAAGAAGTCACAAGATGACACATCTAAAGAAGATAAGTTTGAATTTATTACTATCCAAATACTACCTCTACTGGCACTTGACAAAGAATATGAAGGTCTCAGAATGGAAGACCTTATTAAACCATGCTACACGGATTTCAATTATGTGGATACAGAAAATCCATACAAGACAAGAAGATACTATGAGGCCATCCTAATAGATATCGATTCCATAGAAGTGGAGCACACTTTGAACGAGAAAAATTCGGAGTATATCAATTACTCTAGAGTCACTATAAAGAAAATACTATCACTATTTGAGTGGTTTGCAGATCACCTACACACCCATAGCGCTATCAATGGCACACATACCCCAGACCTACAACCGGTATGACTACAAAGCTGTCTGGTTCAATTTCTTATATCTCAGGCCAGGACACGCTTGGTTCATCAAATACTGCCTAGAAGTTACTAAAACAATTATCCCAAGATGGCTCTACGAATGGTGGAACATTTTTGGAGGTAACAAAGAAATATTACCACAACAATTCCTCAACAGGTTCGAAGACTTTCAAACCAAAGAAGGAATTTCATCCCTACCAGAGCATATTAAAATGTGCAAATATTTTATTCAAAAACGAATTTTCTTTATTATTAGCTGGAATTTCTCAAAGGCAGAATTTGAAAGAATCAAATATTTGTCTAAAGAAATTAAGATAAAAGGTTGGACCCCCAAACAGCAAAGAATATTCAACAGAATTTTACAAAGGCTTCAACATCAAAAACAGAGCTCAGAGAAAAACTCAAGCAAGCCCTGCTAAATATCGATAAGTATGAAGAACACCAAATTATGCAATTAATCGAAGATGCTGCTTCATCTGGAGAAAGTAGCAATGGAGACATGTGCAATCCAAAAGGATTGGCCCTGGCCTACATGGACCCCAATTGCTAATAAAAGGATCCATTATCAGGTCGGCCAAAATCAAAAGGAATCTTATCCTTAAAACTTTTGCTTTATAAAAGTAGTCACTTTACTTTTTAAAAGTAGTCACCCCACTTTAGCTTTTGTCGACCACTTGTTTATGTCGGACAAAGCTAACGGTACACTTGTAAGCCTAGGATCAGAAGGTTTCCCTTCTCAGTCTATATAAGACTCCCCATTCCCACTATAAGAGGCACAACGAAAATTCTCCCAATTTTCAAAGACCTCTCTCCCCCTAGCATTTTCTTTTGTTCTTATGTTTTTATAATGTTCATCCAATAAATTTCAGTAAGTTTTTAGCGTCTTTCTTATACTGTCTTTACTATTTTTATACTGCACTTAGAAACAGTAAATATGCAAATATCTAACAGATACTGTACCTTAATATCAAAAATCTATTTGCTTCTTAGTAAAATCTTCTTGGATTAACATTTGTTTTCTTTAAAGTCATCTTAGCGACGGCATCACCTAACAAGGACTAAACGCCTGTTTGATATCATCAGAGAAATAATTATCCCACCAATGTCTTAGCATGCCTGTAAATCCAACTACGATCATAGAGGCGGCTTCTTTGTCAAGAGCCTCGTATTTTATAGGCTGTGATAGAGACACCTATTTCACGAAGTTTGTTGTATATCTGATGTTCAGCCAAACTATCGATATTCCATTCCATGATGCTTCTTCCTTTGTGGGCAGAGGAGGCAAGGAAAATGTTTTCTTCGTACTGAATATCAGGAAATGAAGGACGCTTATGATAATTTTGTAAAGACGGAACTTTTCTAGGTGAATTTTCGAAAATCCGACGAGATTTGAGCGATGAATCCTTTTGGAAGATTTAGAGTTTTTGTCTCTCTTTGAAGAGTGAGTAGAAGGGGCAGCAATGGAGGTAAATCCGAAGTCCTGACAGAAACTTCCTAGTTCTCTTCTAGAGGAGAATCGTTTCTTTTTGAGTTGATTTTTAAGCTTGATATCTGTACAGAGTTCAAGACCTATAACGTTGATGATGCTAACAAGGTCCCCATAGGTCATTTGATGATAAGGAATTTTACCATCACAACGATCTTGGATCTTTGTTCTGACCTTGTTTGCGAATAAAGGTGGAAGTCCGCTGACAAAGCGTTCTTTCCAGAAATCTAGATGATAGTCAGGTCTAATCATAACTTTACTGATGAATTGGTTTTTATACCAAATAAAGTCATCTAAGGTTGGGCAAGACAGATTGTTTAGGATTTGCAAGCTTCTATCTTGGAAGAGTTTGGGCTCTCCAATGAAGTGTGTTGCGATATGGTAGAAAAGGGTAACACAAGTGTCTTCTCTAGTAATCTGAGAGGTAGTCTCAGTGGCGGTACATTCAGTTTTTACAACTGTTTCAATGGCTGTAGAGGAGTATACGGTCTGTTTGATATCATCAGTGAAATAATTATCCCACCAATGTCTTAACATGCCTGTAAATCCAGCTACGATCATAGAGGTGGCTTCTTTGTCAGAAGAGCCTCGTATTTTATAGGCTGTGATAGAGACACTCATTGCATGAAGTTTTTTGTATGTCTGATGTTCAGCCAAACCATCGATATTCCATTCCATGATGCTTCTTCCTTCGTGGGCAGAGGAGGCAAGGAAAACGTTTTCTTCGTACTGAATATCAGGAAATGAAGGACGCTTATGATAATTTTTTCAATTATGATAGCGATCATTAGAAAGTTTGTGGAGAAGGGCTTTTTTCTCTTGAATAGTGGAAATTTTTCCTTTTTCAGAAATATTGAAATTGGCCAATTGTTCATTGATTTTGTCAAGGATGTTGCCAGAGACATCAAAAGTATCTTTGAATTTTGGGTACTTATCTCCGGAGAATTCAGTCATTTTGAAGACTGGGTTTGGTTCAATATTTTGACTAGTGCTTGGTTTTGAAAGAGTTGGTTTTTCACTGAATAGAGATTTTTCTTTAGAATCTTCTATTTGTCTAGAGACAACATGAAGAAGTTGATTGGTGTAGTTATTTTGTTCAATGATTCAATCAACGTCAGAACAGACAACCATGCTAGTAGGCTTCTCGCTTTTAGTTTTGAAAGGAGAGGCAGGAATAATCGTGTTGGATATTGGGATTTTTATCCCTTCCAAAGGAGGAGTGACTGATTCAATGACTTTGTTAGTAGTTGTGTACCACTTATTGATTAGGACTTGCAGAGAATCCTTTTGGTTGTCGATTTTGCCGGATATTTCAAACCATCTAAAGAATTCAATTTTGCATTTAATTCTTTTCTGACATCCAACAATCTCTGAATTTTTCTCTTTGTTGAAGAGAATAAGAGGGAACATACCATTTTCTCTTGGTTTGATTGTCAGGATGAGTCCAGAGACGTTCAAGGATCTCGGGATCTGGGGTGAATGGATTTCATGACTTTATCATTTTAAGAAAGACTGGTATATCCTGAGGAGGTTTCATCTCACTGGGGGTTGGACTAGCGGGATGGTCTTGGTTATAGACTTTGGGGATTGCATAGGAGAAATCTACTCCTGTGACTTTTCCTTTGTCGTTATCAGTAACGTTATCGGTAGTGTTTTCCTCTGGGGGTTTGGAAGAAGAAGGTGCGGAAGGAACTGTAGACGTTCTTCTAAAGGAACTGGTTCTGCTTGTTAGATTGGAACATGAACCTAAAAATTTGAGATCAATAAATCCATTGGGAAACTGAATTACCCTTTCTATTTGAGATCTCTCGGAGTTATTAGTGAAAGGTTGGGTTATTGATTGGCATCAAAGTGCCAGTCATTACTAGAGAGTATATCATTCCAGTTTAGGAGTCTAGGTACAAAGATCGTACTGTGCTCAGTGTTTGCTTCCATGAGCATAGTGACTCCTTTGACACTTTCTACTTGAGCTTTTGGGGCAAGAGTGGTGTCCATAAGTCTATAATAAACTCGATAAATAATGGCTACTTCGCGAGTATTAGCCTTGTTGTTCCTATTCTTGGTTTTGACATTTAATGTCAAGGTATCCATGACGTTAGGGTCATTGATATCAACCGAGAAATTGAGATAGCAGTTAAAGTATACCGGGCCATTAGCTAGGTTACTTTGTATTACTCCTAGGAGTGAGTCGTCAAAATTTAAGAGACGAGCGTCTCTTAATAGGACACAGATAGGGATGTCTAAACCTTTTCTGAAGAGAGGTTTGACAGCAACTTGGACAAGGCCTATATGCAAGTAATTGAATTGGGATTTATACTTATTTATGTCTTGTTCTAAGAGTAATTTAATAATTTCTAACGAATTATTAATGAAAATAGTAGACTCACAGGTTTTAATATTATGTTTCTTAATGAAATTAAAACTCCCGAATTCATAAATCCTTTTAAAAGGTTCATTAGGAATGTTCCAATTTTGTAAATCGTTTTTTAATTTAGCAATCTTAGTTTCTTGAGAAGAAAGATTAACGTTATTCAAAACATGCTGATTTGAATTCATTTTTGAAATAATACAATCTAGGGGCTTATTAGGCTAAAAGAACTATTCAGTACAAGTAATAGTAAAACAGTAAATATGCAAATATCTAACAGATATTGTACCTTAATATCAAAGATCTAATTGCTTCTTAGTAAAGTCTTCTTGGATTAACATATGTTTTCTCTAAAGTCATCTTAGCGACCGGATCACCTAACAAGGTCTAAACGCCTACCTTGGCTAGCCAACGTCTGAGTCGGGGATTACTCAGTTACTTCATACTTATAAAGAAAATAAAGACCTCATACTAAACATAAAAGCATTTATAGAACATGATTTTAAAGAACAGTAGTAAGATATATATAAGCATAGTCAAGTTTTAAAATTAAGTATTGAAAGTAATTTTGCCATGTCCTAGACAGTATATGTACTTAGTTGCTCATGTTAAATACGTACACTGCCAACATGGCTCGGATACCAGTAAAGACGGAACTAAGTGCAGTATAAAATAGTAAAGATAGTATAAGAAAGACGTTAAAAACTTACTAAAATTTATTGGATGAACATTATAAAAACATAAGAACAGAAGAAAATACTAGGGGGAGAGAGGTCTTTGAAAATTGGGAGAATTTTCGTTGTGCCTCTTACAGTGGGAATGGGGAGTCTTATATAGACTGAGAAGGGAAGCCTTCTGATCCTAGGCTTACAAGTATACCGTTAGCTTTGTCCGACAAAAACAAGTGGTCGACAAAAGCTAAAGTGGGGTGACTACTTTTAAAAAGTAAAGTAACTACTTTTATAAAGGAAAAGTTTTAAGGATAAGATTCCTTTTGATTTTGGTCGACCTGATAATGGATCCTTTTATTCGCAATTGGGGTCCATGTAGGCCAGGACCAATCCTTTTGGATTGCACATGTCTCCATTCCATTGCTACTTTCTCCAAATGAAGCAGCATCTTCGATTAATTGCATAATCTGGTGTTCTTCATACTTATCGATATTTTGCAGGGCTTGCTTGAGTTTTTCTCTGAGCTCTGTTTTTTATGTTGAAGCCTTTGCAAAATTCTGTTGAATATTCTTTGCTATTTTGGGAGTCCAGCCTTTGATCTTAATTTCTTTAGACAAATATTTGATTCTTTCAAATTCTGCCTTTGAGAAATTCCAGCTAATAATAAAGGAAATTCGTCTTTGAATAAAATATTTGCACATTTTAATATGCTCTGTTAGGGATGAAATTCCTTCTTTGGTTTGAAAGTCTTCGAACCAGTTGAGGAATTGTTGTGGTAATATTTCTTTGTTACCTCCAAAAATGTTCTACCATTCGTAGAACCATCTTGGGATAATTGTTTTAGTAACTTCTAGGCAATATTTGATAAACCAAGTGTGTCCTGGCCTGAGATATAAGAAATTGAACCAGGCAACTTTGTAGTCATGCCAGTTGTAGGTCTAGGATCTGTTTGCCATTGATAGCATTATGGGTGTGTGTAGGTGATCTGCAAACCACTCAAATGGTGATAGTATTTTCTTTATAGTGACTCTAGAGTAATTGATATACTCCGAATTTTTCTCGTTCAAAGTGTGCTCCATTTTTATGGAATCGGTATCTATTAGGATGGCCTCATAGTATCTTCTTGTCTTGTATGGATTTTCTATATCCACATAATTGAAATCCGTGTAGCATGGTTTAATAAGGTCTTCCATTCTGAGACCTTCATATTCCTTGTAAAGTGTCAGTAGAGGTAGTACCTGGATAGTAATAAATTCAAACTTCTCTTCTTTAGATGTGTCATCTTGTGACTTCTTTGGAGTTATTGACGGATTAACTGCTTCAGCAAAAGTCTTTGGGGCTTTCATAGCGTAACTTTATTTGGTTTGAATTGAGGAACTTGAAGATGTTCCTCTTTCAAAAGGCTTTGTTGATTGGAGATTAATCAGTTTTGCTGATGGAATTGTTACTGGGGCTGGTAATGTGGGATACTCAGCCAATATTGTATACCTGTTCTGGAAAGGGAGAGGGGTTGTTGTTTTGGTAGGAGTAAAGGGAGGAAGAACAAATGGTCTAGCCATTTGCGGGTTTTTTGTTTCTTTTCCTTTGGTAGGAAGATCAGGTTTGAAGGGCCTCATTTTTTCCCTGTAGAAATTCTCTGGTTAGAAAATCAGGTAAAGAGTTATTTTCTCCTTTAATAAAATCTATTTTGAAATCAAAACTAGATAGTAGAGCTTGCCATCTATCAAATATTTGTTTTGAAACAAGGTTTTTGACATCCTTTTGAAGAATTTCTTTGGCAGATTTACAATCAACTCAAACTAAAAATTCTTTGTTAATAAGATTATCTTGAAATTTAGTAATACATAGTACTATAGACAAGACTTCTTTTTTAACAGTAGAATAATTTTTCTGGGCGTAATTCCAGATTCCAGATGTAAAACGAACAAGTTGTTCTAGGGATTCTAGGGTCTCCTTTTGTTTAAGTATTCCACCGTAACCTATATCAGAAGCATTTGTTTCTACAATCATAAAAGCTTCTGGGTTAGGGATTCTTAGGCAAGGGAGGTTCTGTACTAAACCTTTTATTTGGACGACTGATTGAGTTTGTACAGATCCCCGGGGAACAGGATTCTTCCTAAGTTTCTTATATAAAGGCTCACAAACTTTTCTAATGTTAGGCATAAAATCAGCTACATAGTCGAGACTTCCTAGAAATCTTTGAAACTGGGTTTTGTTCGTAATTTCATTAGGGAATTTAGAGGAGAACTCTATGGCTCTACAAATAGGTTTGTAAGATCCTTGATATAGGTCATGGCCTAAAAATCTAATGGAAGTTTGGAAGAGTTTAATCTTCTTGGCACTAACTACTAGACCGTTTCTCTTAACAACTTTAAAGAAGGTGTTGAGGTGCTTAAAATGGGAATCTATGTTTTCCGAGAAGATAAGAACACCATCTATATAAACAATAGACATGTAACTATAATCATTAAAAAAGGAGTTCATGACATTCTGGAATTCAGAGGGAGCGTTCTTAAGCCCAAATAGCATAACGTTCAATTCATACTGCCCAAAAGGAACGTTAAAGGCAGTTTTTTCGGCTACTTGAATTTGCCAAAAACCAGATTTCATATCAAACTTGCTATAGACATTAGCTTTGTAAGTTCTCTTTAAGAGATCTCTTTTGTTAGGAATAGGATATCTAATCCATTTAAGAACAGCGTTTAAAGGCTTATAGTTAATGACTAATCGTGGTGCTCTTCTTTCCTTCTCTGCATTATTATTAACATAAAAGGTAGAACAACTCCAAGGGGATTTAGAGGGGAGAATGATGTTGTTTTTCAGGAGATTTGAAATCTCTGTTTTACAAGTTTCCATCATTTCTTGATTCATTTGAATAGATCTTGCTTTGGTTGAGATGACATGTTCATTGAATCCTTCATCATAAGGAAGTTCAATCAAATGCTTTTTTCTTTCCCAAAAAGCGTTAGAAAAATCAGAGCATATTTCTTTTTCAAAGAGGCTTTGAAGATTGGCTATTTTAGTAACCATCTCCGGGGTTTTTTAAATCTGCTCGATTTTCTTAACTTTTATTTCATCTTTTAAAAAAGTGATATGTTGAGAAAGTTTATTAATACGAAAAAATATGTTTTTTCTTATAAAATTACTTTCATCAGGTGAAAGGGTTTTTATAAAAGGAAAGTGTAAGTCTTCTCCTAAAATATGTGTGGAGATACAATTTAAATCAGTAATGAAAGGTTTTATTTGAGTAATAAAAGGAATTCCTAAAATGATATCTTCATTTATATCTTCATTATAATAAATTCATTTGTCAAGCAAATATCGTTGTTACAAATGTGAGCTTTTGAAAGTTTGTAATTAATACGTAGTTGTTCTCCTATAGCGGAGTAAAGTTTAGAAGTACTTTTTTTCTAAATACTGGGTAGGAACAATACCTTTGATAATACAGTTACGATCTGCACCAATGTCAAGTAAAGCAATTTTGTTGATAAAAAAGTTTTTGCTGATAACAATTTTAATAGGGATATGATAGCTCTGTGGTTTTATACTAGTTATAACAGTGATACCAGGAGCGTTGGATGTGGAAATCTTATTTTGAGTAAGACAGAGGTTGATAAGATTATCTACATCGTTTTCTGGGTGATAATGCATTGTCCTCTTACTACTGGACCAAACCCTAGGGCCTTTTTGAATTTGTAAAGTGGATTTCGGGACAACCAAAAAATGACAATCCGAATGTGAAACCCATCATTCTTTTCAATTAAACTTTTAGAGAAGTGAGGGCTTTGCATTCAAGTAAACAATTAAGCACACTAATCTCCCAAAGGTGAGAAGACAATCATATTTTGACCATATATAAACTCAATTAACAGTACAAAATTAATATTACGACAAAAAATGTACCTCTCAGCAATGTAGTTGATCATGTCTATGCTACCAAAATTATCGATGCTAATTTTGAGTAACTGACCCTGGCTACGATCCACTGCAATCCGACATATCTTGTCCAACACCCAAGGCATTTTGAAATTATCACCGTCATTTTTCAAGTCAACAACAGACCACATAGCGGGGTCATGGCACACCTTCCACTAGGTATTACAAACTCTCTGTGCACTCTCCACTATCTCTATCGCTTCCAGCCGCCGTAGAATGTCCATCGTACTCTCCCACGGAAGCTCCACCCACGGCGGCAATGGCTGTGGTGGTACAATTGAGGAGGAAGATTCTTCCAGATTTTCGTGTTCATTTGCCATTTTGCTTTTCTCCTCGATTTTTAGGGTTTTGATTTCGACAAGGGAGCGAGCGTTCTCCTAATAGATTTATAGTTTAAAAAAAAGGCAAAATGTGTTCACTTTTACGTATACTACACAAATTTTTTTTCTTGTTATACTCATAGTATTTATTACTCATTTCAAATTATTTTCTTAAATCCAATAAAATATGCATCAATTAATATGGGTATGATAGTAAATTATGCACTTCATTTATTGTTTCTCAAGGGGCGTGAAAAGTCAAAACGTGCCAAGTAAAAGTGAACGGAGTGAGTATTAGTTATCCTTGAACTATTTGCGGTCCTAATGACCCTCTATTAGGGCTGGGCATATATCGGGTATAACCGATATCCTGAACCGAAAAAATCTTATTGGGTATCAGTATCGGATTATCGGGTTAACGATTTAGTATTTTTTTATTATTGGGTTATCAGTTCGGACCTCAATTTGCCAATTTTCTTAACGGGTTAACTGATAACCCAATAAGATTTAATAAAATTATGATTTTACCCTTACGTATATAAATACATATAGGGCTTTATTCTCTATTTTTCTCCCAATTTTTCCAGTCGCATTCAAGATATCAAGTTTCACGGTTCACTCTTCACAGTTCAGTCATCAATTGATTCAATTCTTCATTATTTCTTCTTCAAAATTCAAAGTACAACCACATTCATAGAATCTTAACGTAAGTTTGTTTTCCATGGGTTAACGGTTCGGTAGCGGTTTAGTATTTTTTTACTATTGGGTTATCGGTTCGGGCCTCGGTTTGTCAATTTTCTTAACGGGTTAACTGATAACCCAATAAGATTCAATAAAATTATGATTTTACTATATAAATACTTATAGGGCTTCATTCTCTATTTTTCTCCCAATTTTCCCAGCTGCATTCAAGATATCAAGTTTCACGGTTCACTCTTCAGAGTTCAGTCATCAATTGATTCAATTCTTCATCAGTTCTTCTTCAAAATTCAAAGTACAGCCACAGTCATAGAATCTTAGCGTAAGTTTGTTTTCCAGAATTTGAAAATTTAACTACTTCTTTCTTAAGAACAAATTTTGTTCCTTTCTTTTGAGTTTTATAGTAGATTTCGATAATAGAAATATAGGATTTTTGATTGTTTACGATTCTTTATTTTGTGCTCATGTTTTATAATACTTTATTTTCAATTTTCATTTTATGAGCTCATGACAACTATCATGCAACCTATACGTACGACCGACCAGTTTCTTTTCTCACTCCTCAATCGACAATCTCCATCAATTTCGGGTAAGTTTATGATTCTCTTCATCACTTTACAATTCCATTTTGCTCATTATTTTTTGGGTCACTGTTTTTGGATTTCCTAACTTATTGTTTGATGTTGTTTTGGATTTAATTCGAGATAAGAACAAAAATTATGAGAAAATTCTTGTGCGTTGGTCTTTGATGTTCTGTATTTAATTCGTTTAATTAGAGTTAAATTCATTTGGTTGTTTGCTGACATCTTTTGATATCTGGACAGTGGATAGATTCCTTTGGTGTTGTCAAATTCAATAATTAAAGTTCAGTTCATGTGCGTTGTATATCATGCTTCTTACCTCTAGATTGAGTTATATTATCGGGTAAACCGATAACCGAACCGATAATGGTCGATAACCGATTAACCGATAACTGATATCTTATCGCTTCGATTATGGGTTTACCATATGTCACACCCCTTTTTCTACCCGTAAAATAATATTGTGTGGATTAAAGGGTTTTTCCAATTAAAGTGACAAAATTGAGTAGGGATTATTTTATTTACAGAGTCGCCACTTGGAATTGATTTTGTTGGTGTTCCAAGTCACCTTTTATTTGAATCCCTAATCAAAGGAAGATTTGACTCTATTATTATTAGTCTGCGAAAATAAAGTCCGGGTAAGAAATTCTGTTAACCGGGGAGAAGGTGTAAGGCATTTTCCGAATCCCGTGGTTCTAGCACGGTCGCTTTTATTGACTAAAATTTGGCTTGAATTATTTTTAGATAAAGTGTGTATTATTTGCCTTAAGTTACTATTGTCTAGTGCTGCTTAATAATTAATAATTTTGGCCTAGAAGCGTGCAAGCACACAAAGTCCTTATTTGATTATATGTATTAAAACAAAGAACGTATCGGTACACATGGTTTAAATACAATTAATATTAAAAAGTCAAGGAGCGGGAATGCACACATGACTACTTTATTAAAAAAAATATATATCGACCAAGGACCGTGTATGAACACATGGTCTACATCTCAAACGTGCCTAAAATTGCCTATCGCTTAAATTAATTAAAAAGCGCTTCTTTTTTATTTATTACTTGTTCGACTGGAAAAAAAATATTATTATTAAAAATAATTTTTTCACTAATGCAAGACATTAAACCCGGGTAAGCTTATGTTAAACTTTCATGGTATTGGGCCACTTATTTTATTTAACAAAAGATAATTTATTATTTTAAAGAAAATGCCCATCTTGCTTTCTATTGTCAATGGGCCTACAAATTTTAGCTTATTTGGCCCATATTGCTTAAGAGCCTTGATGACCAAGACAACACAAAATAACAAATATTCTTCTATGCCCAAATTGCTTCTTATATTGATGTCCAAACTAAAATTATTATTTTTTTCATAAAAGAAACTTACATGCCAATTATTATCTTTTATCTTCTTAACCAATTATTTCTTAAGGACTAACATAATATTTCTACTCATCTACACCAATCATGGCACTAATCAAACTACACCCATTAACAACATAGAAACCATGACTAAATATAAAAACTACAGAAAACGGTAATACTTCAATGCTAAAGAGAAGAACTATATTAAGTATAACATTATGTTGACTATAATTCAATGCATCAAAACATTTGAAGCTAGAAGTCTTTCTTAGATAATTATACATGAACCATGAAAGTAACTCACGAAAAAGAGCCCAAACTAAACAAATATGGTTAAAAGTGGGGTCTTTATCTTTTCCTTAAACTAAGTAATCTTAACAGAATGCAATTTCAATCACATATATAAAGAAGAAAATGATAATTTAACTAATTTTTAACAGATTTACATAATGATAACACTAATATAACATTCATCTTGAAACAAAATCAGATCTAATATGTTCCATCAACCAAACCGGGATCAAATCCTTCTTATTATCATCAAGAATCTGCAATATAAGAATTTGAAAGTTACCTGATTTGTGGAATAATAAAATACAACAGTGCAGCAACAAAAAAAACTCAGCAGCAAATACAGTGGAAACAACAGCAACTCAAGTATTAAGACAACCCAGAAAACTCAACAAAGATGCTTGAAACTAGTAGCTATCAACTTCACAAATTGCCTAAGGGATCTTTCTATTTTTCTCGAGGTTTTTGCACTCAAATAATCCTCACAAAACTCTGAAATTTCACCTTGTTATATGTATTAAGCTGCTGATTTTTCTCAAAGATATATGTCTTTAAGCAACTCTCCAAGATGTGTCTCAGTATAAGATAGAGTGTGTAATAGAGTGTCCCCCTTTTCAGTGAGTAAGGATCTGCATTCTAAGTGTAAGAGAGTCCCTTTTATAGGAGAAAAGCAGCCCTTTCGATAGGCAAATAAAGTTAGATTTTTGGACAGATTTTGGTTCACCAAAAATCTGTCCAAAAGACTAACTTTGTGTGCTAAACACTGTTCAAGGTCTGTCCCAAAGGTGAAAGGACAACCTGAAAATCTGCTGTGTCAGAAGCAAGGAGAAAAAATGTCCTTTCAGCCACCCTACTAGTAAAAGTAAGCTACTATTACCCTATTTTGTGATAAAATAAACTAAACTTCAGATTTTAACCATCAACAACAAACTACTTGCTCAACACAAATCAAACTTGGACAACTATGAACTGACAAAGCATAGACGAGACTAAAAATGTAATTGAACTAAGTATTAAAACCAACTTGATGGGAATGAATTCGATTTTTGCAAACTAATTACTAAACAAACAACTAAATTCACAAACTAATACTCAAAACAGAACGAGTATCGTTAACAATCGGACAACGACTAACAACAACTAAATAATCGACTAACTAAGTGAACGATTTAACTAATACACTAAAGATCATGTTTAAATCAATAATGAATCTAACAAACCACTAAACTAAATAGAGATAGATAATTAAATAAACCTAACTTGAAACTCTAATTAACAAGAAATAACCAAAACAAAAAAATAAATAAATAAAAAATCAGAAACTAATCTACTAAATAAAAAAAATCAAAAATTAATTAAATAGATGACGATTATACCTAACAAGTATGCTTGAAGCCGTTTGAGCCACGAGAAGATGCCGGAGATGCTAAAAGGCGACTACCCGACTCCGAAACGCATGTTTCTTTCGGGTAGCTGCTAGAACAAAATGCGTTTCAGCATCTCGCCAAAAGAAACGAGTGTTTTTGAGTCGAAAAATAGCTAAGATGGGGGTTCGGGGCATTTTGGCGGTGGTGAGGCGGTGGAGCCGTGGCAGCGGCGAGGAGCGGGCCGACGACGATGGGGATTTTGGGGGTGAAATGGGTAGGAAAAGATAGGTCTCGTGGAGCTCTATCCATTCATATATGTGTTGTAGGGTGGTGTTGGCCGGAGTTTCAAGAATTTGGACCAAAAATTGGCGGCTAAAGTTTCTTAGATCTAAAATTCAAGGAGTTTGAGGGTTTTTTGAAGAAATTGGTTTGGAGATATGGGAAGAGGAGGTTGTGGAGATTATATGGTGTTAATTTGGAGGTGTTTGGAGGTGGTCCGCCGCCGGTGGGTGATTTCCGGCGGCGGCGGCGGAGAGAAGAGAGAGAGAGAAGAGAGAAAGAGTTATAGGGAAAAATGAGGGAATTTTTCAGATTTTTGAGGCTTTAAATACCTCTTATCGGCATGACTAGTGCCTTCACCAGCCTGGATCATATTCACTTCAGAAAACATCTGCCTGAGGCCATGGCAAATTTCATCAATATTTGCATGCGCTGAGGAATTTTGACCATGTTTGAATCGTGGCTCGACAAAAGTGTAGAAAATGTGAGGGATAGGTTGCTGCAAGACCCGCCCGTGCTTTTTGTGGTGCTTGGCTTTGTCTTCGTCTGCTTGTGTTGGCCTGAAGCCTAAACCAAAAGTACCCCTATTACTGAATGGAGAAATGGGTTCTGAAATTCCTTGCAATGATGCCCCCAAACCTTTTCCTGGCTCATAACCTTGTCTCATCATAAGTGCAGCCACCATTACAGATGTGGCAGAGAGACGCAGATGTAGAATGGGTTTTCCTTCCTCAACATGGTCCACAACAACTACTTCAAAAGCCTGATAGACAATAGACTCGCATCCTTCCTTGGCCTCAATACATGGGATTAACGGGTCTTTATAAATGGATGACTCGTCTTCTCTGTGAACAATAATTTCTTGCCTGTCGTGCTCGAATTTGAGCATCTGATGCAAGGTGGATGGCACAACTCGGGCCGTATGGATCTATGGCTTTCCAAGAAAAAAGTTATAAGAAGTTTCCATGTCCACTACTTGGAAGACAATTTCAAAATCAACAGGCCCAATCATCATGGTGAGGTTGATCTCCCCAATGGTATCTCTCGCTGAGCCATCAAAAGCCCGGATGCGAACATTGCTGGGTCAGATCCTGTCTATATTGATCTTCATGCTTTTCAAGGTAGAGAGAGGGCATACATCTACACTCGAGCCTCCATCAACCATGACTCGCTTCACATAATTCCCCTCACATTTGACAATCAGGTGCAAAGCCCTATTGTGACCGGCTCCCTCCTCAGGAAGTTCATCACCAGTAAAGGAAATTTTGTTAACCTCAAAAAATCTATTGGCCATCTTCTCTAACTGATTCACGGTGGTATTCTCTGAGACATGTGCCTTGTTTAGGATTTTGATTAGTACACGGTCATGCTCTCCTGAGTGTATAAGCAGAGATAACAGAGAGATTTAGGCAGGAGTCTTTCTCAGCTGGTCAATGATTGAGTAATCCTGAACTTTCATCTTTTTCAAAAACTCCTCCGCCTCTTCTTCAGTGACCGATTTCTTTATTGGCATTTGGCCTTCTCTGATTTGCTTAGCCTTCCTCAACTCTTCTGGAGAGTAACACCTCCCTGATCGAGTCAAACCTCCCAGTTTCCCCCACTTCTTCTATGATTTCCTTACCTTTGTAGGTTACTACAGTTTTGTTGTAGTTCCAAGGGATGGTTTTCGTATTTGTTACACGGGGTTGTGTGGCAGGCTTGATTATGATCGGCTCTATTATACCCGTCGTACCGCCCTGATTCTCCTTTGTGATGGGGTGACCTCCAAGGACGTATAGCTTTGGGCTTGGAGCATTGGAGCGAACCTCTAACCTCGAGATTTTTGGAACAAATAAAGTTGCCCTCTCTGAGCTCTGGGCACCTTTCACAATCAACGGTGCATCTAGGCTTGGACTTACTTCCAGTTTGGTTCCCTCTTGAATTGTTACCACTGTCATTTCTGCTCGACCAACCGGCTTGTATACATGAACTCGGCCAATCATTCCCACAAAATGAACATCATTGTGTACTGGCAACGGGTTATTGGTCACATTAGAAGGGTCCTCGCCATTCATGACTACAATCAATTTTTCAACAATGAGTCTTTCTACGGCTCTTTTCAGGGTCCAACAGTCATCAGTGCTATGCCTCGGAGCACCTGAATGATATTCACATCTAGCGTTAGCTTGAAATCCGTGTGAATCAGGATGCATATGGTTGGGAGCGATGGGTCCAATCACGCCCATCTGCTTCAACTTCTGGAATAGACTAGAGTATGATTCAGCCAATGGAGTAAATTTTTCCACCGGCCTCTGCTCTCGACCATGATCCTGCCTAGGACGAGCATTGTAGGGTGCCCGAAAATTTTGTTGCTGAGGTCGGGGGAATCTTGGAGCTGGTGCCAGTACCTGTTGATTGGGAGGACAAACATATGATTGAGCATTAAACACTTTATATTGTGGCGGTCCCACGGAGTACTGAGGAATTGGCGGGGGATAGTAATGTTAAGGGTAGCTGGATTGCCCCTGTTGAACTTGCACATAAGGGTGCGATGCCCTTCTTTGAACTTCCCTGGATCCCGAAGTCATCATGGACCCTTCATCTCTCTTCTTTCTATTTGCCAAACTTCCCGACCCATTTTGGATAGCTTGGGTGGTGGCTTTGAGAGCAGCTTGACTTACAATTCTGCCAATCTTGAGGCCATTTTTGACCATTTCTCCTATTTTGATCGCTTCCGCAAAAGGTCTACCCATTGCGGACATCATGTTCTGAAAGTAATCAGGTCTTGGGCCTCCAGAAAAATAGTGATCAACTCGTGGTTATCCATGGGTGGCTTAACTCTAGCTGCTTGCTCCCTCCACTTGAATGCATACTCCCTAAAGCTTTCAGTCAACTTTTTCTTCATATTGGATAGGGAATTGCGATCCGGCGCAATATCTATGTTGTATTGAAATTGTTTGATGAAGGCTTGGGCCATGTCGTCCCAGACATGCCGGTGAGAGATATCTTGGTCAATGAACCATTCGGAGGTTACCCCCACAAGACTTTCCCCAAAATAAGCCATCAGTAATTCTTCTTTTCCACCTGCACCCCTCAGCTGGTTGCAGTACCTTTTCAAATGGGCGATAGGGTCGCCGTGTCCATCATACTTCTCGAATTTTGGGGTCTTAAACCCTGGTGGCAAATGGATGTGAGGGAATATGCATAGATCACTGAACGAAACACTTTTGTGACCCCTAGTCCCTGTATATTCTTTATGTTTTGTTCAAGACTTTTCATTTTCCTGGCCATCTCATCCGGCTCAACCGTCTTGACAAGCTTTTCGTTTTCCACTGGTGACTCGTACTGAGGAGTCTGATTATATGGAGCCGAGACTCTAAAAGCCATATTTGGAGAGTAGTATTAGCCATCATAAGCATGAGATGGTGGCTCGTTGATTGGCCTCATCACATGAGGTGGAGGCAGGATTGTGTATGCCGGTGCGCCAGACACGACTAGAGGAGTGTTCCTGACCGGTGCGACTGGATGTCGCACATTAGAGGTACCAGGAGCAACGTGGAGGCTGTAGTTTGGCACATACCCTGGTGGTAGGATGTGGTCGCTCATTGTATGGAGCGGTGGTTGAGTAGCCAGGGGTACGGTGGAAGTTCCCTCTGAGGGACCACGGGGTGGAGGCTGACCAGACACTCTAGCTTGATATACATCAGATAATTGCTGTCTCAATTTTCTTATTTCCTCCGACTCTTGTTCAACTGATTGACCCTGGGGGTCGTCAGTGATCAGCTCGATCTCATCATCGTTGGCCATTACTACTGCTCCCTTAGATCTAGTGAAGTAATGGTGTGTTGCCAGTTTCACCACAAACCAACCACCTTAAGCTTACTACGTAAGAGACAGCAAAAGTGTTAGGGTTATGCATTTTATAGATATGAATCACACATAATGTGCAATGCTCCTATCATTGTCACTATTTCTAACATGCTTTTGGAGGCTTCATGTTTCATTCTGGCTTATGAGGTTGCTTCTTATTGACGCTCTTATTTTCTTCTCATTTTTTTTTACTCATGCCTCATTTTGATCCCTCATCTTAGAATTATTGAAAAATATTTTGATCGAACCTTTTGTGGGTTGCCTACGTATCATGTCGCCGCATGAATCAGATCATTACGTAGTTCAGGGGGAAATAATAATAATTTTTTTTTTCAAATTGACTCTAAAGACATAAATATGACTGAAAATGCGATAAATATAAAATTAAAAATACGACAAATGCAAAATGAAACTAAAAACTAATTGAATGCACTAAAACTTTAATCTTCAATGGCATTCTTCCTTAAACTGATGTCATTAATGATCTGCATCCCTTGGCCTCCACTCTCCCCCCAACATCTCGTACAAATTCTGAAACACTCCCGGCAATTGTGGAACGAGGGCACGTGCCTGTTGACCAACTTTCTCATTGTTTAGATGACGATGATCGTCATGAATATATGTTGCTTTCTCTGCTAATTGAAGTACTTGCTCTCTGGCTTGCCCCATATTTATGTGACAATTCTGCAATCATATTTGGGTAGTGTTGAGGGCGTTCCCCATCTGTGTCTCGCGTCCCTCGTATTCTTCAATACGGCGGTTTAGCACAGCTCTCTCAATCATCCACTGATGCCGCTCTGCCTCAAAATCTGCATGTTGATGACCTCTCTTATGCCTTTTTATTTCTTCCAATTGTGCATGAAACTGACCCTTTGAGTGTATCCAATAGGCCCTTTCTCTTTCAAACTGCTCTCTCTGCTGATCAAACTCCAATTGTTGTTGGTGCGCATCCTCTTCAACGATACTCAAGTCTTCTTGTAGCTTATGTATTTCAGCATTTTTATTTGCCTCAACCCTTCTAACTAAACCAATAGTGCTTACCAGTTCTTCTTCTAAGCGGGCCGCCTCATTTTTAGCATGCTTTAGATCTTTATCCATGACCCGTAAGGTAGATTGATAATCTTTCTCAATATTTAAACGAATCTGAGCGACTACGGCTTGTAGTTGGGCTTGTTGTTTGGATATGGTCATCCGGGCATGCTCCAATTCCTCTTTTAACCTTTCTATAGCCTTTGATCATTTTTCCTCCTATTGGACCCTTCAGGCCCATCTCTAACCGATGAAGGGTCATGAAATCAGGTAATATATTCAGGGATCACCTCTCCACGATCTCGGTCTTCTACCATATCATTCAACTCTGAGACTTTACTTGCATACCAAATTTTCATAATTTCTTCTTCGTCATGAGGTTGATCTTTACCAAAATAGTAACAGAACTTGCTCATATCTCATGTTGGTGGCACCTCCTGTAGTCGTGCAAATTGGCGCATTACCCCAAGTGGAGCATAAAACTGAACACCATCCAATCCTATGAGCACCAAATAAGAATGGTATGCAGACTCACAAATGACCTCTTTAGAGGAGAACCAATCGTAGTTCCAAGTGATCCGTTTGGCAGACAAAGTAAGAAGTAGTTCTTTCCAGGCGCCAATCCCCTTTGGTAAGTCACATTTATCAATTCTTTTCTGGTGATCATAAGTATGATTGGGCCATAGCTCACTAAAATTAGTGATCGTAGGATGACGATGGAAATGCTTCAAAAACCATATCTATAACAAAATGTTGCAACCATCAAAGTTTTGCGCGCCCATTTTACATCTAGTTAAAGTACGAAAAATGCAAGAAAGAATCATAGGGACCAAAGTATAGTCACCACCTTCTGAGGTCAGAGCCTCAACTACACCTGCCAAGCGGATGTCAATGCGTCCCTCTCTTTCCGGGAAAACTACACGCCCCAAAAAGGTGACCATAAATGCAAACCTTCTATGTACCTTCCATGTTTTCTTATCTTCCTTTGATTTCAATTTTCCCACATTCCTTTCGAAATTGCATTCTAGGCCATACAACTGAAACAAAAAGCCCAACTTAACCCATTTGCCTCCTAGACCTTCATATTGTCCGTAATTTATGTTCAAAAGTTTCAGAAACCTACCCTCGTTCATATTTTTAGGTACTATGGGACTTTGGCGGCGAAGATTGCGGCCCCACCCCTGGAAATGGGCGATTTCCTCCAAGGTCGGAGTCATTTCACAGTCAGTAAAACGAAATACATTGTTTTCAGGATCCCAGTGCGGAATCAAAGCTTCAATCACATCCCTCCTGGGCTTTATCGTAATCATGTGAACCAAATGTCCCAAGTATTTCTTTATCTGATTTCGCTCATATTCCTTAAAGTCTCTCCACCAATCCCACAACAACTGTGGAATCTGATCGATAATCAGAAAATCTGGTATCCCTTCTGATCTGGGCCTCTTTTCAGACTTACCTCTTTCCCCACTCATGGTATACCTGTCTACCCAGACACGGGGTTAGGCTTTGATCAAACATATTATTGACACACAAAAATTCCGATTTCTCGGGTTTTGACTCTATAAAAGAATAAAAATAAATAAAAGCTAAACTGTGGGACTAAAAAAAAAAATTTTTTTTTTTGGATTTAGTATTTTTTTTGGATTTTCTAAGGAAAGAATTGTAAATAGGGAATTAAGGAAAAGGAAAATATTTTTGATTTTTTTTTAAAAAAAAAATATTGGGGCCGGAACTGATGAGGTTTGCCTACGTATCTCACATCCGGTGAGAATCAGACCCGCGTAGTTCGGTTAAAACCGACTATGTTCATTCTTTTTTTTTTGATTTTTTTTTTTTTGAAAATTAATCTTTAAAAACCATATGCACTAGACCACATCATTTTTTCTCTGTTTGTTCAACTGATTTATGCTAAAGTCGGTCGACATGTCAGCCTCCCAAATAATGCAACAAGTAGCACATAACATGACATAATGGTCTAAACAAGGTACCTGTCCTAAAATAGAACTCGGCCCCTGCGTCGAGCGATGCTAAGTCAAATGCACATGATGCAAATAAAGCGTAGCCTACTAGGGATATTCATTGCTTGTGGCTTGTTCTTCTAAGTTTGTAAATCCTAAAGGAGATGACATCTAGACCTGGCTTACCCGGACGGACAACCCGAGCCGAGCAGCGTCAAGCGTCACCAGTAGTAGAACAACACTGGCTAGCTAACGGCTCTCCCGCCTAAACACGTGTGACTAAATCCTTCACCAGAAGCAGGTAGGCTAACTGGCTTTATCTCAAGACAGAAATTTTGTGATGCTGGTAGGCAAACACAACATAACTAATTATCAGAAGACTCAGAGGGATGCGAGAGAAGATACAATTTATATGTACAGTTCAACAATATCAAAACGGAAAAACTCGACAAGTAACACATTAGGCCCAAATAATTCACAATATATACAAAATTTAATAAAGCCAAATAAAGTCAATGTACAAGCTCGAATTCTTGAAATCCCCAGCAGAGTCGCCAAAGCTGTCATACCCCTTTTTCTACCCGCAAAATAATATTATGTGGATTAAAGGATTTTTCCAATTAAAGTGACAAAATTGAGTAGGGATTATTTTATTTACAGAATCGCCACTTGGAATTGATTTTGTTGGTGTTCCAAGTCACTTTTTATTTGAATCCCTAATCAAAGAAAAATTTGACTCTATTATTATTGGTCTGCGAAAATAAAGTCCGGGTAAGAAATTCTGTTAACCGGGGAGAAGGTGTAAGGCATTCCCCGAATCCCGTGGTTTTAGCACGGTCGCTTTTATTGACTTAAATTTGGCTTGAATTATTTTTGGATAAAGTGTGTATTATTTGCCTTAAGTTACTATTGTCTAGTGCTGCTTAATAATTAATAATTTTAGCCTAGAAGCGTGCAAGCACACAAAGTCCTTATTTGATTATATGTATTAAAATAAAGAACGTGTCGGTACACATGGTTTAAATACAATTAATATTGAAAAGTCAAGGAGCGGGAATGCACACATGACTACTTTATTAAAAAAAAAATATAGCGACCAAGGACCGTGTATGAACACATGGTCTACATCTCAAACGTGCCTAAAATTGCCTATCGCTTAAATTAATTAAAAAGCACTTCTTTGTTATCTATTACTTGTTCGATTGGAAAAAAAAAATATTATTATTAAAAATAATTTTTTCACTAATGCAAGACATTAAACCCGGGTAAGCTTATGTTAAACTTTCATGGTATTGGGCCACTTATTTTATTTAATAAAAGATAATTTATTGGTTTTAAAAAAAATGCCCATCTTGCTTTCTATTGTCATTGGGCCTACAAATTTTAGCTTATTTGGCCCATGTTGCTTAAGAGCCTTGATGACCAAGACAACACAAAATAACAAGTATTCTTCTATGCCCAAATTGCTTCTTATATTGATGTCCAAACTAAAAATTATTTTTTTTTCATAAAAGAAACTTACATGCCAATTATTATCTTTTATCTTCTTAACCAACTATTTCTTAAGGACTAACATAATATTTCTACTCATCTACACCAATCATGGCACTAATCAAACTACACTCATTAACAACATAGAAACCATGACTAAATATAAAAACTACAGAAAACGGTAATCCTTCAATGCTAAAGAGAAGAACTATATTAAGTATAACATTATGTTGACTATAATTCAAAGCATCAAAACATTTGAAGCTAGAAGTCTTTCTTAGATAATTATACATGAACCATGAAAGTAACTCACGGAAAAGAGCCCAAACTAAACAAACATGGTTAAAAGTGGGGTCTTTATCTTTTCCTTAAACTAAGTAATCTTAACAGAATGCAATTTCAATCACATATATAAAGAAGAAAACGATAATTTAACTAATTTTTAACAGATTTACATAATGATAACACTAATATAACATTCATCTTGAAACAAAATCAGATCTAATATGTTCCATCAACCAAACCGGGATCAAATCCTTCTTATTATCATCAAGAATCTGCAATATAAGAATTTGAAAGTTACCTGATTTGTGGAATAATAAAATACAGCATTGCAGCAACAAAAAAAACTCAGCAGCAAATACAGTAGAAACAGCAGCAACTCAAGTGTTAAGACAACCCAGAAAACTCAACAAAGATGCTTGAAATTGGTAGCTATCAACTTCACAAATTGCCTAAGGGATCTTTCTATTTTTCTCGAGGTTTTTGCACTCAAATAATCCTCACAAAACTCTGAAATTTCACCTTGTTATATGTATTAAGCTGCTGATATTTCTCAACGATATATGTCTTTAAGCAACTCTCCAAGATGTGTCTCAGTATAAGATAGAGTGTGTAATAGAGTGTCCCCCTTTTCAGTGAGTAAGGATCTGCATTCTAAGTGTAAGAGAGTCCCTTTTATAGGAGAAAAGCAGCCCCTTCGATAGGCAAATAAAGTTAGATTTTTGGACAGATTTTGGTTCACCAAAAATCTATCCAAAAAACTGACTTTGTGTGCTAAACACTGTTCAAGGTCTGTCCCAAAGGTGAAAGGACAACCTGAAAATCTGATGTGTCAGAAGCAAGGAGAAAAAATGTCCTTTCACCCATCCTACTAGTAAAAGTAAGCTACTATTATCCTATTTTATGATAAAATAAACTAAACTTCAGATTTTAACCATCAACAACAAACTACTTGCTCAACACAAATTAAACTTGGACAACTATGAACTGACAAAGCATAGGCGAGACTAAAAGCGTAATTGAACTAAGTATTAAAACCAACTTGATGGGAGTGAATTCGATTTTTGCAAACTAATTACTAAGCAAACAACTAAATTCACAAACTAATGCTCAAAACAGAACGAGCATCGTTAACAATCGGACAACGACTAACAACAACTAAATAATCGACTAACTAAGTGAACGATTTAACTAATACACTAAAGATCATGTTTAAATCAATAGCGAATCTAACAAACCACTAAACTAAATAGAGATAGCTAATTAAATAAACCTAACTTGAAACTCTAATTAACAAGAAATAACCAAAACAGAAAAATAAATAAATAAAAAATCAGAAACTAATCTACTAAATAAAAAAAAAATTAGAAATTAATTAAAGAGATGTCGATTATACCTAACAAGTATGCTTGAAGCCGTTCAAGCCACGAGAAGACACCGGAGATGCTAAAAGGCGACTACCCAACTCCGAAACGCACGTTTCTTTCGGGTAGATGCTAGAACGAAATGCGTTTCAGCATCTCGCTAAAAGAAACGAGTGTCTTTGAGTCGAAAAATAGCTAAGATAGGGGTTCGGGGCATTTTGGCGGTGGTGAGGCGGTGGAGCCGTGGCGGCGGCGAGGAGCGGGCCGGCGGCGACGGGGATTTTGGGGGTAAAATGGGTAGGAAAAGATAGGTCTCGTGGAGCTCTATCCATTCATGTATATGTTGTAGGGTGGTGTTGGCCGGAGCTTCAAGAATTTGGACCAAAAAGTGGCGGCTAAAGTATCTTAGATCTAAAATTCAAGGAGTTTGAGGTTTTTTTTGAAGGAATTGGTTTAGAGATATGGGAAGAGGAGGTTGTGGAGATTATATGGTGTTAATTTGGAGGTGGTACGCCGCCGGTGGGTGATTTCCGGCGGCGGCGGCGGCGGCGGAGAGAAGAAAGAGTTATGGGTGAAATGAGGGAATTTTTCAAATTTTTGAGGCTTTAAATACCTCTTGAGAGATCAAATATGGACCATTAGATCAATGGTTGATCAATGGGTGAGATTTGATCTTGGGTCACTTAATGAAACGACGTAGTTTTGAGGCAAAACTACGTCGTTCCGGACCCTTTCAAAGGCAGCCCCTTATCTTGCACTTTTGGCCACTTTCTCTTTCAAATTTGGCCCAATTTCTTTCTTAATCCTACTTATTAAACTAAATTTACACAAACAAATAAATTAATTAAGTAACTTATTCAAATAATCAATTAACTAGATTAATTCACTAATTGAATAGTTAGTTAATTCCTAAAATGCACAAATAAAGAAAGAACTATTTTTTGGTATTTTTATGATAGAAAATATGCAATCAAAGACACAAAAATTGGAAAATATAATTAAATAACTTTAGGAGGTGTTAAAATAGTACAAAAATTAGGTATTCACACTATATTTGTAAACCGATAACCGATACGCCAAACCGATAATATTCATAACCGAACCGACCGATGCCCACCCCTACCCCCTTATACTTGTTATTCGATAGCTGTTATCCCCTTGGACGATCGCATCCTAGGAAAGTGGCATGCACTCGCCTGCCACGTGGATTTTCTTGTCCATGTAACATTTTTTGAAAAATAAAATATATTTTATACCTTTTCAATTGTGTTACGTTTTTAGATAATCTTTTTTCGAATAATATTTATAATAAAACTTAGCTAGAACTACATTAGTTAGGCTAATTATTTTTATTTGGCTAAAAATATTAAAATTTTAGTTATTGTTTCTTGAATTTGACCTGAAAATAAAGATTTATAAAGTTGAAATAAATAGTCAAGGCATCTAAAAAGATATAAAAATATATAGTTTTATTTTTATTATATTGGTTATAATTTTTTTATATAGCTCTAAATTATGGAGCTCTAAAATATAAATTTTTACAGATATTACGGAAAAAGTAAAAATACATAGTTGAAATAAATAGTCATTGCATTAAAAGAAGAAATAAAAAGAGTGTACAATTGCAAGTTCATTATTTTGGCTATACCTTGTTATTTGGTAAAAAATAATGGAGTTGTAGCCAATTTTTTTACTGATTTGACTCGAAAAAAAATACACAATAAAAATAAATAGACATTATATCTAAAGAAAAAAATAACAGAAAATACACAACTAGTACTCCATTATTTTTGCTAAAAGTTTTCTATTTGGCTAAAATGATGAGTTCCAACCAAACTTTTACAAATTTGGCCCAAAAAAAAGAAGAAGAAATATGCAGAACAAATAGACATTATATCTATAGAAGAAATTAAAAAGAATAAAAGTTAGATTAAAGTCCACGTTATATGTTAAGATGAAGCAAGAAGAAATACATAGTTGTAACAAATAAATCATTACATATGACTATATGACAATTAAAAGTTAAATAACCTACTTGAAAGCTGATTTTTTAATTTTTCTTCACTGCCACACGCTTAAAAGAGAGTGCACCCACACTCTTCGCCACATCAGCGTCCAGGGAGGTAATTGCTCTCAAAAGGCCAAGTTCAAGGGGTAATTAAGACCACGAATAGTTTAGGGGTGTAACTAATAATCCATGTCAAGTTTAGGGTGGTTTTTAGGTATTCCGCCTTAAAACAAATATAATACTTTAGTATAAAAGTAAATTTCTCATTTAAAAGGAAAGAATTCCTTTTTTTTTGGGCTATGTAAATAAAGTAACTACTTGGCTTACTTAAAAATGGGTAGTATAAATAATTAACATATGAATTGGAATTGTTTGATAAGGGACATGGTATAAGTAAAAGATACTACTCTAATCAACATACTCAATTAAATAAAAAGACTTTTCTTTTTTAAATGCTTATATTGCTTATAGAATAATATTAATAGTTCCTATAATAGTTGCCTCAACGAAAAAAAAAATTCAAAATTAAAATTAATAAAATCTTAGCTAAGATCAATAATATCTTAAGAAAAATTAAATGAGTTGGTTATATTTGTAACGACCCGGCTGATCGTTTTGAGATTATTAGCCTCTACCCCCTATTTATTTCTCCTTCTATTTCATGTTGTGGTTATGTAACTTGCCAGGAGGATTTGTTTTTGGTTTCGGAGTGAAATGGGACACAGAGTTCCTAAAATGGAGGTTTAAGTCGTAGGAATCGACGACGACTCTGGAATGGAGCTTCGACGGTTCCAATAGCTTCGTAGGGTGATTTTGATTTTAGGAGCATGTTCGAAGGTTGAATTGGAGGCCCGTAGGTCATTTTAGCATCTATTGGCGAAAGTTGGAAAATTGGATGATTTTTGGGAAGTTTGACCGGGAGTGGACTTTTTGATATCACAGTCGAATTTCGGTTCCAAAAGTTGGAGTAGGTCTATAATGTCAATTATGACTTGTGTGCAAAATTTGAGGTCAATCGGGCTTGATTTGATAGGTTTCGGCGTCGGAGGTAGAAGTTTAAAGTTTTAAAATTCATTAAGCTTGAATCGATGTGCAATTCGGATTTTTAGCATTGTTTGATGTGATCTAAAGGCTCGACTAAGTCCGTATGATATTTTAGGACTAGTTGGTAGATTTAGTTGAGATCCGGGGGGCCTCGGGTGGATTCCGGATGGTTAACAGATCAAATTGAACTTGGTTCATAGCTGAAGCATTGTTGTGTTTGGTGCAATCGCACCTGCGCATTTTGGGCCGTAGGTGCGGCACTGCAGAAGCGGACATCGAGCCGCATAAGCGTATTTGGGTTTGCCCAGCTGAGACCGCAGATGCGGTCGTGCCCCCGCAGAAGCTAGCAAAGGCACCGTAGAAGCGGAATTTGGCAAGGGAGTTGGGATCGCAGAAGCGGCTTGGAGGCTCGCAGAAGCGAGTCCGCATATGCGGAGTGAGATGATGCAGGAGCGGAAGGAGCCACAGATGTGGGTGAGTGGTCGCTTCTGCGACGCCGCAGAAGCAGTTAAGTTTTCGCAGAAGCGAAAACCCCTAGGCAGTGTTTAAAACAGAAGGGTTTCGTTATTTCTCTCATTTTGGACTTTGCAAACTCGGTCTAGGGCGATTTTTGAGAGCATTTTCAAGGGATTTCTTGAGGTAAGTCTCTTGTACTTATTTTTGATCAATAACTTTGTTTCCCCATTGATTTTCCCACCTAGATTGTGTGTGTTTAAGGTGGAATTTGGGAGTTTGCGGGTAGGGATTTGGAGAGTTTAATTTGGGGATTTGAGTGACGACTTGGTATCGGATTTTGGTAATTTTGGTATGGGTGAACTCGATATCGAATGAATGTTCAAAGTTTGTGACTTTTACCCGATTTCGAGATATGGGCCCAGATCAACCTTTTGGGATGATTTTTCGATTCTTTGCTAAAGTCGTAGATTTATTATTTAAATTAGTTTCTTGTAGTTGTATTCATGATATGTAATTGCTTTTGGCCAGATTTGGGCCATTCGGAGTAGGAAAATTGAGGGAAAGACATCCTTATCGATTGATTGAGTAAGATTTGAGGTAAGTGACTTGTCTAACCTTGTGTGGGAAAAATCCCCTTAGGATTTGCTATGCTACTATTGTAACAATTTTTGATATGTGAAATCCGTGTTCGCGAGATGACGAGTGCATACACGGGCTAATTGTAAAAATTTCGGTTCTTGCTGAGTTGTCTTCTTTTAAATTCCTTAATTGAGTTGCCTTAGCATATGTAGTGATCATGATTAGCTTAGTATCGCATGTCTACATGCCTTAACTCTTACTTGCAATTTGTGCAACATGCTTAGTTGAATTACCCGCTTCCCTTGATTTGAATTAAATATTTAACTGTAAGATTTCTTGCTGTAAATTCGTTGTTCCTTCGGTTATCTATTTTTGGGACTACGAGTTGGTTCCACGGGAGATTCCCCTGTACTGCATATTTACTTTGGGACTATGAGATGGTTCCTCGGGAGATCCCCATGTACTGCATATTTACTTTGGGACTACGAGGCATTTACTTGGGAGATCCCCCTATCTTGCATATTTATATTTGGGACTACGAGGCGTTTACTCGGGATATCCCCCCATGTCTTGCATATTTATTTTGGGACTACGAGGCGGTACCTCGGGAGCGCCTCGCTTGTTTACCTCTATTTAATGTGCTATTATTTTATGAAACTTCTCGTTGTTTACATTCTTAGTCATTTCAAAATAATATTATATCTTCTGCTTTACTTTTATTTTAAACCAGTAGGGCCCTGATCTGACAACGTCACTACTCTACTGAGGTTAGGCTTGTCACTTACCGGGTACCATTGTGGTGTACTCATACTATACTTCTGCACATCGTTTTGTGAAGATCCAGGCTCTTCCCACTAGACCAGATACCAGTGAGTTGGACCGCACGTGGAGACTTCAAGGTATATCTGCCAGTGTCCGCAGACCTCAGAGTCCCCCTCTATCTTTACTATGTTATTTTTCCTTATTCTCTTTAGACTCTGACGTATAGAGATACTTAGTATTTGTTCTTAGAAGCTTGTGACTTATTTTCACCGAGTTTTGGGAGTTGTAATTATTGAATTGCAGTTTTATATTTATTTCATATGTTGAGAATTGGGCTTCATTTTTATATTATGTTATTCCGCAAATTTTTTAGGCTTACCTAGTCTTAGAGACTAGGTGCCATCACGACATCCTACATATGGTGAATTGGGGTCGTGACAAGTTGGTATCAGAGCACTAGGTTCATAGGTGTTATGAGTTACAAGCAGGTTTAGTAGAGTCTCGCGGATCGGTACAGAGACCTTTGTACTTATCTTCAGGAGGCTGTGGAACTGTTAGGAAAAGTTTCACTTCTTTGATTCCTTATCGTGCGAGATTTTGACTTCGGATTCTAAATTTCTATCTTTCTATTCTCTCACGGATGGTGAGGACACGTACAGCTAGATTGGATGACCAGACACCCCTGCCCCCTACTAGAGCCGCGAGAGGCTGGGGCCGAGGTAAAGGTCGTGGACGTCCACGTGGTGTAGCCAGAGAACCCGCATGAGGTGCTACAGAGGAGCCACCAGTAGCTCCAGTTATAGAGCAGGCACCTGAGACGCCTGTTACTGCACCAGCCCTCCGGGAGACTCTAGCCTAGTTTCTAAGCATGTTCAAAACCTTGGTTCAGGCAGGATTGATACCACTTGCTCCTACCACATCTCAGGCCGGGGGAGGGGCACAAACTTCCATCGCCGGAACCCCAGAGCAGCGGGTTCAGGTCGTCCAAGTTCCAGAGATCCTACCGATGCAGCCAGTAGCTCCAGTTCAGCCCGAGGTTAGGGCATCAGATTTTTAGATGGAGCAGCTCAGGCTCGAGAGGTATAATATGTACCACCCTCCTACTTTCAGTAGCTTAGCATCAAAAGATGCCTAGGGTTTTCCCGAGGAGTGTCATTGTATCCTTCATACTATGGGTGTTGCGGAGACTAGTGGGGTTTCTTTCACTACGTTCCAGCTTAGAGGAGCGGCATATCAGTGGTGGCTGGAATACGAGCTGGATAGTTCGGCTGAGGCAGTTTCACTCACTTGGACTCAGTTCTCAGATATGTTCTTGAGGGAGTATGTTCCCCAGAGTCTCAGAGATGCTTGGCATACAGAGTTTGAGCACTTGCGCCAGGGTGCTATGACCATGTCAGAGTATGCAATATGATTCGGTGATTTGGCCAGGCATGCACTAGCCATGGTTGCTACTGTTCAAGACTGGGTTCATCGGTTTTTTGAGGGGCTCAACCCTAATATCAAATTGAGCATGGCCCGAGGGTTGGAGATAGATATTGCGTAATAGCATGTAGTAGGGATTGCTAGGAGGTTGGAGGGCATGCTGACTCGGAATAGAGAGGAGAGAGAGGTCAAGAGGTCTCGAGAGTCTGGCACTTACAATGGTACTCGTGCCTTAGCGACAGCTCGTAAGGGCATGGGTTATATGGGTTGCCCTGTTCATTCATCACTTCCAACCGCCAGCGGTGGTTCATCCACTACTAGGCCCCATGATCCTTATTATGCACCGCCAGTGTCTTGTGTGCCTCCTGTACGGGGTGCTTCTAATGGGCAGTCCAATCAATCAAGCCCGAGCCAGTCGCAACATCCACGTCCTCCGAGAGCTTGTTTTGAGTGTTGTGACACTCGTCATTTGGTGAGGGATTGCCCTAGATTTATGAGGGGTGCACCTCCACAGATTTCTCAGGCATCGCGTGCTCCACCAGGTCCTCAGGCTATGGTTACAACACCAGCTACCACCCCACCTGTACAGCCAGCTAGAGGTGGAGGTCGCCCTAGAGGGGGAGGCCAGGCCAGGCTAGATATTATGCCCTTCCTTTTAGGACAGAGGCACTTGCATCAGATTCTGTTATCATAGGTATTGTTCCGATCTGTCATAGAGATGCATAAGTCTTATTTGATCCAGGCTCCACTTATTCATATGTGTCATCTTATTTTGCCTCACATTTGGGTGTATCTCGTGATTCTCTGAGCTCACCTGTTTATGTATCTACACCCGAAGGTGATTCTATTATTGTTGACCGTGTGTATCGGTCGTGTTTGATTGTTGTTAATGGTTTTGAGACCATAGCAGATTTAATATTGCTCAGTATGGTGGATTTCGATATTATTTTGGGCATGGACTGGTTGTCGCCCTATCATACTATCCTTGATTTTCATTTCAAGATGGTAACATTGGCTATGCCAGGTCTACCGCGGCTTGAGTGGATAGGTGCATTAGATCGTGTTCCTAGCATGGTTGTTTCATTTCTTAAAGCTTGGCGAATGGTCGAGAAATGGTATGATACGTATCTGGCCTATGTGAGAGATGTTAGTGTCGATACTCCTACTGTCAATTCAGTTCCTGTAGTGAGGGATTTTGCATACGTATTTCTAGTGGACCTTCTGGGCATGCCACCCGACAGAGATATTGACTTTGGCATTGATTTGTTACTGGGTACTCAACCCATTTCTATTCCACCTTATCAGATGGCCCCAACAGAGTTGAAAGAATTAAAGGAATAGTTGCAAGAGTTGCTCGATAAGGGCTTCATTCATCCCAGTGTGTCACCCTGGGGTGCTCATGTCTTGTTTGTAAAGAAGAAGGATGGTTCCACGCGAATGTGTATTGATTATCGCCAGTTGAACAAGGTTACAGTGAAGACCAAGTATCCATTGCCACGTATTGATGACCTATTTGATTAGCTTCAGGTTGCAAGAGTGTTCTCTAAGATTGACTTGCGTTCAGGCTATCATCAATTGAAGATTCGGGAGCTAGACATCCCAAAGACTGCTTTCAGGACTCGGTATGGTCATTACGAGTTCCTTGTGATGTCTTTTGGGCTGACCAATGCCCCAGCAACATTCATGCACTTGATGAACAGTGTATTTCAGCCCCATCTTGACTCTTTTGTCATTGTGTTTATTGACGACATTCTGGTGTATTCCTGGAGTCGAGAGGATGATGAGCAGCACCTGAGGACTGTGCTTTAGTCCTTGCGAGAGAAAAAGTTTTATGCAAAATTTTCGAAGTGGGAATTTTCTGGCTAGATTCAAAGGCATTTTTGGGTCATGTAGTATCGAGTGAGGGGATCAAGGTAGACCCAAAGAATATTGGATCTGTGCGGATTTGGCTTAGACCGTCCTCAGCTATGGAGATCTGGAGTTTTCTTGGTTTTGCGGGGTACTACTGTTGATTTGTAGAGGGGTTCTCGTCTATTGTATCACCTATAACCTGATTGACCCAGAAGGGTGCTCTGTTCAGGTGGACCGATGATTATGAGGAGAGCTTTCAAAAGCTCAAGACTGCTTTGACTACAGCCCAGTGTTAGTGTTGCCTACTGGATTGGGGCCCTATACGGTGTATTATAGATGCAGGCAAGCCATGTGTTCCTAATGTAGATGGTTTGCGTGAGTTGATTCTCCAAGAGGCTCACAGTTCACGGTATTCCATTCACCCAGGTGTCGCGAAGATGTATCAGGACTTGAAGCAACACTATTGGTGGAGGCGGATGAAGAAAGACATAGTGGAATATGTAGCTCATTTCCTAAATTGTCAGCAGGTGAAGTATAAGCATCTATGACCGGATGGATTGCTTTAGAAGTTAGAGATTCGAGAGTGGAAATAGGAGTGGATCACTATGGATTTCGTTGTTGGGCTCCCACAGACTCAGAGGAAGTTCGATATAGTTTGGGTGATTGTGGATAGATTGACCAAGTTAGCTCATTTCATTCTTATGGTTACTACTTACTCTTCGGAGCAGTTGGCTCAGGTTCACAAATCACATTTGCGAGATCGTCAGACTTCACAGCGAACCGGTATCTATCATCTATGACCGGGGTACACAGTTTACATCATGATTCTGGAGAGCCGTACAATGTGAGTTGGGTACTCGTGTTGAGTTGAGTACAATATTTCACCCTCAGACGAACGGACAGTCCAAGCGCACTATTCAGATATTGAAGGAATGCTTCGTGCATGTGTGATTGATTTTGGGGGTGCTTGGGATCAGTTATTGCCACTTGCAGAGTTTGCCTACAATAACAGTTATCAGTCGAGCATTCAGATGGCGCCATACGAGGCTTTGTATGGTAGACGATGCTGGTCTCCAGTAGGTTAGTTCGAGCCGGGAGAGGCTAGGCTAGGCTATTGTGTACAGACTTGGTTTAGGATACCATGGAAAAAGTTAAATTGATTGATCGACTTCGTACATACCAGTCTAGGCAGAAGAGTTATGCGGATTGGAAGGTTCGCGATGTTGCATTCATGGTTGGGGAGCATGTCTTGCTCCGGGTTTCGCCCATCAAGGGTGTTATGAGGTTCGGAAATAAGGGCAAGTTGATCCCTAGGTATATCGAGCCTTTTGAGATTCTAGAGAGGGTTGGAGAAGTGGCTTATAGACTTGCACTACCACCTAGTCTCTCTACAATTCATCTAGTGTTGCATGTTTCCATGCTCCGGAAGTATCACGACGATCTGTCTCATGTGTTAGACTTCAGCTCAGTCTAGTTGGACAAGGATTTATCCTATGTTGAGGAGTCAATGGCCATTTTGGACAGGCAAATTCGAAAGTTGAGGTCAAAGAACATCGAGTCTGTGAAGGTTCAGTGGAAGGGTCATCCGGCCGAGGAGGCGACTTGGGAGATCGAGTATGATATGCGCATGAGTTATTATCATCTTTTCACCACTCCAGGTATATCCCTATACACATTCGAGGACGAACGCTGTTTTAAGAGGGGGAGGATGTAACGACCCGGCCGGTCATTTTGAGAGTATTAGCCCCGAACCCCTATTTATATCTCCCTATATTTCATGTTGTGGTTACTTAACTTGCCGGGAGGATTTACTTTTAGTTTCGGAGTGAAATGGGACACATAATCACTAAAATAGAGGTTTAAGTCGTAGGAATCGACGACTCCAGAATGGAGTTTTGACGGTTCTAATAGCTCCGTAGGCTGATTTTGGTCTTAGGAGCATATTCAGAGGTTGAATTGGAGGCCCGTAGGTCATTTTAGCATCTATTGGCGAAAGTTAGAAAATTGGATGATTTTTGAGAAGTTTAACCGGGAGTGGACTTTTTGATATCGGGGTCGGATTTCGGTTCCAGAAGTTAGAGTAGGTCCGTAATGTCAATTATGACTTGTGTGCAAAATTTAAGGTCAATCGGACTTGATTTGATAGGTTTCGGCGTCGGAGGTAGGAGTTTGAAGTTTTAAAGTTTATTAGGCTTGAATCGATGTGCAATTCGTATTTTTAGCGTTGTTTGATGTGATATAAAGGTTTGACTAAGGGGATTTGAGTGACGACTTGGTGTCAGATTTTAGTAATTTTGGTATGGGTGAACTCGATTTCGAATGAGTGTTCGTAGTTTATGACTTTTACCCGATTTCGAGACGTGAGCCAGGATCGACTTTTTGGGGTGATTTTTCGATTCTTTGCTAAAGTCATAGATTTATTATTTAAATTTGTTTCTTATAGTTGTATTCATGATATGTAATTGCTTTTGGAAAGATATAGGCCATTCAGAGTCGGAAAATCGAGGGAAATGCATCCTAATCGATTATTTGAGCGAGATTTGAGGTAAGTGACTTGTCTAACCTTGTATGTGGGAAATTGATGTTTGGCATATTTCGATATGTGTTGATGTTACTTTGCCCATGCTTTAACCACTTTTTGATGTTATTTAATCTTTAAAACACCCAACATGGTGTAATTATTGGTTTGATGACTAATTAAGTTATGTGTGACGATTTAAGGTGTTCGGAGTGCAAAATATGAAGAAAAGGTGGTTTAGCTAGAGGAAGAAGGGTTGGATGCGTCGCATCCAACCTAGGAAAACATCATCCTGCATGCAACCTTAGCAGTGAAGTTGGGCCATAGCGTCCGCCATCGCGTGCGAAACTGGGAAGTAGAAGTGAAGCTGGATGCGTCGCGTCCACCATCGCATGCAAGCTGAGAAATAGAGGACAAGGTGGATGCGTCGCATCCACCTTCGCAGGCAAAAATTGAAATGGAGGACAAGGTGGATGCGTCGCATCCACCCTAGCATCAATCCCTGAAGCCGAATTGGACTAGGAATAGGAGAGCTTTGGCCCACGACTTTTGTACGCAATATATAAGCTAAAAACGCCTCTTTTAGGTTATCTAACATATTGGGGAGAGGGAAAAAGCCAGGAAAAAGCTGTGGAGGCCGGAATTCATCAAGTTTCATCTTTCTCCCACCAAACTTAGTAATTTTTATGTTTCTTTATATGATTTGTTGTTTGGCTACCATGTCTATGTGGAGCTAAACTTCACGTTCTAGGGTTGTGGTTCTTTCATGACTATTGTTATTCGGATATTGATTTTGACTACTTGATTTATCATATTAGTTTATTTATTCAATCTTGCACTTAATTATTTAATTGCTTGATCACCAATTGAATATTATCTACGAATCTAGAATTGAACTCGAAAGTGGGAATTCTATATTGCATATAGGATTGAGTAGGGCAAGTTCTTGAACTCGGGCATCGGGGAACGGATTCGTGGTTAGGATAGACATATACCTAATTGCCTTGCTTGGTTGATTTACAGGAATTATAAATGCGTTCTTGTTGATTCTCACTCCATAGACATATAGGCGTTAGGTTAGCTTGAATAGGCGAGTAAGAACTCGACAGATTCTTATGAGCAATATTAACCCTGTCAACCAATAAGCTAGATAAATTAGTCGGTCAATTCAATTGAAGAATACAATAGGATTGTTAGATAGCCCATAACCCTAGATCGTTTGTCATTACATTTATATCATTAAAATCTGCTCTTTATCTGTTCAAAGTTTATTATTTATATTTTTCTTATTTAATTAGTTAGAATAAAATATTTTTAGATTTAATTCTTGTTTAGATAATTAAGATAGGCTAATTTAGTTAATAGTTAATCATAAGTCCTCGTGGGTTCGACATCCGACTTTGAGTCACTTTATTACTTGACGACCGCGTATACTTGCGTGAGTGTGTTTGGTCGCAACAAGTTTTTGGCGCCGTTGCCGGGGACTTAGAAATTAGCTACGTGACTAAGTTAAGCTTTTATTAGATATTTGTTTTCAAGTTTTAATTTTCAGTTTGCCTGGTTCGTGTTACTGCAGGGTTTACTCTCGAATGCAGAGGAGTAGAAGTGCAAACAACCTCATTCCTCTTGATCCAGAAATCGAACGAACATTACATAGAGTGAGAAGGGAACACGAAGCTAGAACGAGAATAGAAAGAGATTTGGACATCGCAATCCAACCACAGCCAATAGATATGGCAGGCAATGAAGAGCGTCCGGTAATCGAAGCCGCAAGGCCCAATCTTGCGAATATGACTCAGGCTATTGTGAAGCCTGATATCACTGGGCATTTTGAACTCAAACAGTACATGGTACAGCTGATTCAGTCCACAGGACAATATGTGGGTCTATCTCATGAGGACCCGCAGAGGCATATTCAGAACTTCTTGGAAATCACGGACACTTACAATTATCCGAACGTCTCCAAGGACTATGTCAGGCTGACACTATTCCCTTTTTCACTGTTGGGGGAAGCTAAAGAATGGTTGCAAAAGGAGCCCGCGAACTCTATCCACACTTGGGATGATCTAGCAAGGAAATTCCTGATCAAGTTTTTCCCAACTAAGAAGACAAAGTCGTTGAGGAGCCAAATTCTTGGGTTCCAACAACGGGATGGCGAGACACTTCGTCAAGCTTGGGAAAGATACAAGAAACTACTCAGAGACTGCCCGCATCATTGTCAAACTGATGAGGTATTGGGTCACACTTTTGTTGATGGGTTAGATGAAGCATCAAAGATGAATCTTGACTCAGCTTGTGGGGGTAGTTGCATGGCAAGACCGTATAGTGAAATACAACTCCTGCTAAATAATTTCACTGCTAATGACCATAATTGGCAAGGAGAGGGGGATTCACGAAGGGTAATTAAACAGAAGGCCGCCGGTTTGATTGAGCTTGATGACTTTTCCGCCATGAGAGCCGATATAGCAAAATTGGCAAATCAGATGAATAGAATGACAACACAACAAATGCAACATGTACAGCAGATGTCTATTTGTTGCGAACTATGCGGAGACAGTCATATGATTGACATGTGCCCCACGAATCCTGAATCTATATACTATGTGGGACAACAAAACAGAGGTCCTATGAATCAACATGCGCAATATGGGAACACTTACAACCCAAACTGGAGGAATCATCCTAACTTCTCATGGGGCGGAAGTCAACAGAATCAGTATAGGCCTCAAGGGAATTTTACTCAACCTCAGAAGCCACCCCAACAAATGGAAGAAAGTACAAATGACTTGCTGAAAAAGTTGTTACTAGACAATCAACAGCTCAGGACCGATTTCAGAAATCTTGAGAGGCAAATGGGGCAGTTAGCAGCAAACCAAAATACTAGACCTACAGGCTCACTTCCCAGTGATACAGAGAAGAACCCTCAAATTAATGCAGTTACACTTAGAAACGGGAGGGAACTAGAGGAAGCGCCAAGGAAGATAAAAGAAAAACCTATACCTGGGGGGAGTTGACACCTAAGGCAACACAAGAGTCAAAGGAAGATGATGCAAGTTCAGAGCGAATGGAGGTTACAAGGCCACCACCACCTTTCCCCCAAAGATTGCAGAAAAGGAATGACGATCGCATGTTCAACAAATTTCTCTCCATGTTGAGTCAGGTTCAATTAAATATTCCATTAGTGGATGTACTTCGGGAAATTCCAAAGTACGCTAAGTACATAAAAGACATAGTGGCTCATAAGAGGAAATTGACTGAGTTCGAGACGGTTGCACTTACTGAGGAATGCACATCAAGGGTCCAAAACAAGCTTCCCCAAAAGCTTAAGGACCCTGGCAGCTTCACTATTCCAGTACAAATCGGTAATATTAACGTGGGACGTGCTCTGTGTGATTTGGGTGCAAGCATAAATCTGATGCCGTTATCCTTGTTTAAGCAATTAGGTCTGGGAGCTCCGAGACCAACCACCGTGATGTTGCAATTAGCTGATAGGTCCATAGCCTACCCCGAAGGAGTGATTGAAGATGTGCTGCTGCAAATTGGAAAATTCATCTTCCCAGCTGACTTCATTATTCTAGACTTCGAGGCTGATGAACAAGTTCCAATCATATTGGGACGACCTCTCTTGGCTACTGGCGATGCAATAATTAAAGTGAGAGAAGGGAAAATGATTATGAGAGTGGACAACGAGGAGGCAGTCTTCAATGTCTACAAAGCAATCCAACTCCCCCGCCACTATGAGGAGCTCTCTATGATATCTGTGGTGGAGGTGGATGAGAAACTTCTTAACACGAGTGTATATCTAGGCGACTGTTTAGAAAAAGCAATCATGCTGTTTGATAGCTTGGAGATGGATGATGAGGTTGAGGAGATGAAGGGAATCCTAGATACATCATGTGGTTACATGCAAGGAATAATCCCGTTTGAGCCCCTGAATAGGCCAAGTGGCCCCCCACCAAAGCCGTCAATTGAAAAAGCTCCAAATTTGGAACTTAAACCCCTACCCCCTCACCTTCAATATGCTTATTTGGGAAGTTCTGACACTTTACCTGTTATTATTTCTGCTCACTTGTCTAAATTACAGGAAGAAACTCTATAGCAAAGGAATTCATGAGTGCGTTAGCACGTGTGGCTCTAAATTTCATTTGTAACCGACTGCTGCCATGCCAACATAAAACTGATGTCCCTCGTTACCGCGCACTCGTATTATATGCTTTATTAGAGGGGATACCACTCAACTTCGGAGCCATCATGCATGATCAAATGCAGCGAACCAGGATGAATTACAAGTGGAGGCTGTTCTTTGCTAATACCCTAACGGCTTTTTTAACAGAGAGGGGAGTACTATGGGACAAGGAGAATGATGACATTGAGGCTAAAGCTCCAGGACCATATGATATCACTCATGTTCTAGAGCCGAACAAGGGAAGGTCTTCTAAGCTCACCGTCCAACAATTATTTGAGCATATGCAAGCAGATATGCAAGAGAACAGGGCTGAGCTGATAGCGACTCGTGTCGAGTTGAGTGCCACCAGGGATGAGTTGAGACAGACTCGTGCGGATCTAAGCCGAGTTCAGACCGAGCAGGCCACGATGATGAAGGAGATATCATTACTCCTCAGAGCTCTGGTTCAATGTGCAGGTACAGACATCTCCCAGCTGATTGCATCATCCACTGCCGGACCATCCACTCCTGTTCCTCCCATAGTCACCGAGGCTCCACTCAACAGGCCTATTGAGGTCGCTGTAACACCTGATACAGAATCAGCACCAGTTGTTGATGATAGGAATGCTATGGATGCAGATGCTCCTCCACCTTGACTTAAGGGAGTCCTTCTCACCCTACTTTACCTTGTTTGTGTGCGTTGGGGACAACGCACAGTCCTAAATGTGGGGTGGGGGTGATTTATGTTTGATGTATGGATGAATGTACTAATATATTCACTGGATTAATGGCATAAAATAGCAGTAAATTCATCTATATGGAGTAACTATCAGTTTATCTATTAGTTTATTCAAAAAAAAAAAAAAAAAAAAAAAAAAAAAAAATAAATATATATATATATATATATATATATATATATATATATATATATATATATATATAGTATCTTTGTAGATAGTAATAATCCCCTGTGGTTTTTCTTTGTGCCTCGGTTCTTTTCCATGGGATGTAGTTTGAACCGGGTAATTTTGTTTTCTTTTTAGAGTAGAGTAGGAATGTAGGGAATAAAAGGAGGAAGAATGATGAACCTAGGTGACCTTGACTTGGTTGATACTGGCATATTTAAGCGTTTACATATGTAATATCTTCCCTTCTCACTCTGAAATTATTGATGATGCCTTGTTAAAACGGATAGCATGTTTTGTTGCAGCCTATTTCTCATTTTCTTGACTTGTGTTCACTTTGCGCTTAATGCTTAATATCTCGTTGCTCCGTGAATACTTGCATTGTTTGAGAGTCGGAATGTAACCGTCCTTAATGAGTCATGTGCCATGTGTGGTGAGGTTTTTGTGTAGTCCATGTAGTGTACTTGTGTCTAGAACTTGCCCGGTATGTGAATTGAAGCGAAATTTTAGGTGATGCTCGGTTTGAAAAATGATTTTAGGCTTTCTTTGATCTTTTTGAGCTTATTGCTTATCACAAATAAAATCTATCCCTAGTTAAACCTTTTGAGCCTGTAGACCTTTTATTTGGTACCCACATTACAAGCCTATACCCTTTTTATTCTTAATTGACATTGTTTTGATCCTTTTACCTCTTAAAGCACTTTAATTGTTAGATGAGCGCTAAAAGAAGTAAGAAGGGACTAAGTGTGGGGTGACTTTTGAGTGGAACCAATGAAAGAAAGAAGGGTGCACTTATTTTGTAAAATAATACACCACTAGCGGAAATTGAAAGAAAGAAAAATATAAATGAATAAATTGTTGTCTTGTTCTTGCTAGTGGGTATGAATTAAAGTAGTGCTTAAAGAAAGAGGAAATATTGTTGGGGTGATATTATTTGTGAAATTGAAGTGGTGTTGAAGAATTTGCGCTTAAGTTATTTGATGATGTGTTAAAGTGCTTAGGAGGTTGAGTCACTATTCCTAAAATATATCCTACCCGTCCCTTAGCCCACATTACAACCATGAAAAAAGTCCTAATTGATTTTAGATCGAGCGAGCTTACATTAGTAGAGATTTACATTAAGGGCAAGCCTATGGTACCAACTACATGCATGTGACTTCTTTTGTGAGAGTGAGCGATTTTCTTTGGGAGCATGAGATTCGAATGTGTGGATTGATTTTACTCTCTTTGCTTTTGTTGTGAGGGCACATGGTTTCACGAGGGATAGGTAACGTTATTAGACTTCTCTATGATGTTGGTTGTTCAAGCCATGAGTGCATTGTGACATTGAGTCGGTTTTTGAGGTTAGGATTGTTGTGAGCATGTTGTCTTTGTTCGAATATGTTTAAAGAAGGGCATAAGAAAAGGGAAGTGTGTTGATGCATAGTCTAGAGCCTAATTGTAGCAAATAACCACGGTCATAGGTGCAGTGTGCTTTGAACGATAAGAGTTTAATTTTGTTTCGTCTACTATAGGATGGTTTGTTCGAGGACGAACAAAGGGTTAAGTGTGGGGTAGTGATGTTTGGCATATTTCGATATGTGTTGATGTTACTTTGCCCATGCTTTAACCACTTTTTGATGTTATTTAATCTTTAAAACACCCAACATGGTGTAATTATTGGTTTGATGACTAATTAAGTTATGTGTGACAATTTAAGGTGTTCGGAGTGCAAAATATGAAGAAAAGGTGGTTTAGCTAGAGGAAGAAGGGTTGGATGCGTCGCATCCACCTTCGCAGGCAAAAATTGAAATGGAGGACAAGGTGGATGCGTCGCATCCACCTTAGCATCAATCCCTGAAGCCGAATTGGACTAGGAATAGGAGAGCTTTGGCCCACGACTTTTGTACGCAATATATAAGCTAAAAACGCCTCTTTAAGGTTATCTAACATATTGGGAAGGGGGAAAAAGCCAGGAAAAAGCTGTGGAGGCCGGAATTCATCAAGTTTCATCTTTCTCCCACCAAACTTAGTAATTTTTATGTTTCTTTATATGATTTGTTGTTTGGCTACCATGTCTATGTGGAGCTAAACTTCACGTTCTAGGGTTGTGGTTCTTTCATGACTATTGTTATTCGGATATTGATTTTGACTACTTGATTTATCATATTAGTTTATTTATTCAATCTTGCACTTAATTATTTAATTGCTTGATCACCAATTGAATATTATCTACGAATCTAGAATTGAACTCGAAAGTGGGAATTCTATATTGCATATAGGATTGAGTAGGGCAAGTTCTTGAACTCGGGCATCGGGGAACGGATTCGTGGTTAGGATAGACATATACCTAATTGCCTTGCTTGGTTGATTTACAGGAATTATAAATGCGTTCTTGTTGATTCTCACTCCATAGACATATAGGCGTTAAGTTAGCTGGAATAGGCGAGTAAGAACTCGACAGATTCTTATGAGCAATATTAACCCTGTCAACCAATAAGCTAGATAAATTAGTCGGTCAATTCAATTGAAGAATACAATAGGATTGTTAGATAGCCCATAACCCTAGATCGTTTGTCTTACATTGATATCATTAAAATCTGCTCTTTATCTGTTCAAAGTTTATTATTTATATTTTTCTTATTTAATTAGTTAGAATAAAATATTTTTAGATTTAATTCTTGTGTAGATAATTAAGATAGGCTAAGTTAGTTAATAGTTAATCATAAGTCCTCGTGGGTTCGACATCCGACTTTGAGTCACTTTATTACTTGACGACCGCGTATACTTGCGTGAGTGTGTTTGGTCGCAACAGAAATCCCCTTAGGATTTGGTATTGTTGTAACAATTTGTGATTTTTTGAGGGCCATGCACGTGAGGTGACGAGTGCGTACACGGGATAATTGTGGAAATTTCGGTTCTTGATGAGTTGTCTTCTTTTAAATTCCTTAACTGAGTTGCCTTAGCATATGTAGTGATCATGATTAGTCTAGTATCGCATGTCTACGTGCCTTAACTCTTGCTTGCAATTTGTGCAACATGCTTAGTTGAATTACTTGCTTCCCTTGATTTGAATTAAAGCTTTAACTATAAGATTTCTTGCTGTAAATTCGTTGTTCCTTCGGTTATCTGCTGCATATTTACTTTGGGATTATGAGGCGGTTCCTCGGGAGATCCCCATGTACTTCATATCTACTTTGGGACTACGAGATGGTTCCTCGGGAAATCTCCATGTACTGCATATTTACATTGGGACTACGAGGAAGTTCCTCAAAAGATCCCCATGTACTGCATATTTACTTTGAGACTACGAGGCATTTACTCGAGAGATCCCCATGTCTTGCATATTTACAATTGGGACTACGAGGCGTTTACTCGGGATATCCCCCTTGTCTTGCATATTTACTTTGGGACTACGAGGCGGTACCTCAGGAGATCTCCCCTGTCGTGCATATTTACATTTGGGACTACGAGGCAGTATCTCGGGAGCGCCCCGATTGTTTACCTTTATTTACTGTGCTGTTATTTTCTGAAACTTCTCATTGTTTATGTTCTTAGTCATTTCAAAATATTATTATATCTTCTGCTTTACTTTTCTTTTAAACCAGTAGGGCCTTGACCTGACCTCGTCACTACTCTACCGAGGTTAGAGTTTTCACTTACTAGGTACCGTTGTGGTGTACTCATACTACACTTCGGCACATATCTTTGTGTAGATCCAGGCTCTTCCCACCAGACCAGATACCGGTGAGTTAGACTGCACGTGGAGACTTCAAGGTATATCTGCCAGCGTCCGCAGAACTCGGAGTCCCCCTCTATCTTTACTATGTTGTTTTTCCTTATTCTCTTTAGACTCTGATGTATAGAGACACTTAGTATTTGTTCTTAGAAGCTTGTGACTTATTTCCACCGGGTTTTGGGAGTTATAATTATTGAATTGCCGTTTTATATTTATTTCATGTGTTGAGAATTTAGCTTCAGTTTTATATTATGTTATTCTGCAAATTTGTTAGGCATACATAATCTTAGAGACTAAGTGCCATCATGACATCTTACAGATGGTAAATTGAGGTCGTAAAAAGTTGGTATCAGAGCACTAGGTTCATAGGTGTTATGAGTCATAAGCAGGTTTAGTAGAATCTCGCGGATCGGTACGAAGACGTATGTACTTATCTTCGGGAGGCTATGGAACTGTTAGGAAAAGCTTCACCTCTTTGATTCCTTATCATGCAAGATTTTGACTTCGGATTCTAAATTTCTATTTTTCTATTCTCTCACAGATGGTGAGGACACGTACAGCTGGATCGGATGACCAGACACCCCCGCCCCTGCTAGAGCCACGAGAGGCCGGGGTCAGTGTAGAGGCCGAGGACGTCCGCATAATGCAACTAGAGCACCCGCACGAGGTGCTACAGATGAGCCACCAGTAGCTGTAATTGGAGGGTGATAAGTGGGGATTTTGACAACTTATTAGTGCCTTTTAACTTTCGTTTTAGTCCAAAAGCGGTTAATAATGTTCCCGAAAGCTGATGAAATGTGCTTAATTGCAGGAATATTGGAAGATGAGCTCCCAAGATGAAATCCAACTCAAAAAAGAGTAATCAGAACTCAAGGACAAAAACAGGCGCAAAAGCTCAGAAGTGCGGACCGCAGAATATCATATGCGGCCGTAGGTTGTGAACAAATCCCCATCAGAGAAATGTGCAAAGTGCGGTTCGCACATAAATTGTGTGGCACCAGAAGCTGGGTTAGAGCAAAAGTTCAGAGAACCAGCATCTCAAAGTGCAGACCGCACAATTATTGTGCGGCTGAAGAAGAATAGCCACGCGACCGCACTCATATTTGTACGGACCGCAGAAGAGCAAGGTACGGCTGCACTCAGAATTATGCGGACTGCATAAAGAAAGCATTACAGCTGCATATAAGAATTATGCGACCACAGATTTCCACTTCCGTCAAGATGAAGAAAAGTGCGGACCGCGCATGGAATTGTGCGGCCACAGAACCTCCGAAAGGGCATTCTTGTCCGAAAATTCTAGCTTTGTATAAATAGAAGAGTTTTACCTTTTTAGGTTAATTTTTGACATCAGCTGCTATAGTAGACTATTTCTTTTACTCTTTTTAGTAGTTTTTGCTATTTTGAATTATTTGAACATAGATTTTGTCATCTTAATTATCAATCTGGGTTTAATTATCATTTCTTCTAGTTTAAGCATGAGTAGCTAAATTTTTACTAGGGTTGTGACTCAACCCTAGTATGTAAACTTAATGGGTGTTTGATTTATTGCTTGTTTATGGTTGGGTGTTTATTATCTAGCCTTGTTTTTGTTTTTATTTGAAGAATTAATGGTTGCAAATATTAATTCATACCTATTTGACTTGGTCTCTACTTGAGAAAGAGAGACTTAGTCCATGAAAACTTGGCTAGCAAGAAATTGGGTCAATCGAGAGATTGATAAGCCTAATTAAAGGGCCAAACCTAGAGATAGTAAAACCCGACTTGAGCTTCTTATCAACTATTTTGTTCAATACCCATTTGGACTTGAGAAAGCCAAATTTGGCAAAATCACTCTTTGGCCGATAGGTATTGAGTGGATACTTGAGTGTTGATAGATATAATATACCCCGACCAATAAAACAAGCTCTAAAGTTTACAACCCATTAGGCAAACACCTAGATGAAGGTCATAGCCCTAGGCCTTTTATATCATTTGAAAAACAACAAAAATAATTTCCTAGTTTCATTCTTTGAATCGCAATCTAGTTTAATTTAGATTTTCAAATAAAACCAAATATTGCGGAAGTGAAAATTTAGCTATACAAACTCATGCGCTAAGATATATACTACTAACACCCATTCATATAGCTCCCTTCAGAATTAGACCCCGACTCTTGTTGGGTATTACTATTGCATCGACTGTTTTCATAACCTCAAAAAGAGGAGTGGAATTGGACGAGATCAATTTTTGGCGTCATTACCGGGGTGCTAAAAAACGGTGTTAGCTATATAGTTAGGTTTGTTTTTTGGGATATCTTCTTTTCCTTCCTTGTTACTAACGTGTAAGTATTATAGGTGCAATCATGGCAAACAACGATCTCGGAAACATAGCCGTGTGGGATGTGGGTGTTAAGGATGATCAAATGGATGAGGTCCCTCTTGAATCTCAGGCCAATAGACGAGGCCGACCACCTCAAGACAATGTACCTGCTCCACCACCTCTTCCACGAGCGGCTCCACACCAGGTGTTGCCGAATGAAGGGTATGCAAGTGTTATAGTCCCTCCCCGTATTAGGGCATGCAACTTCCAAATAACCAACATGATGCTCACTTTGCTCGAGCAATGAGGGTTCTTCACCGGGTCAAAATGCATATAAACATTTTAAGGGATTCGTAGATACGTATTGGGGGAGCAAACAAAAAAATGTCTCTGAGGATGCTTTGAGGCTAAGGCTTTTTCCCTTCTCTCTATGGGGAAAAGCTTTATATTGGTTGGAATATTTGCCAAATCATTCCATTCATACTTGGGATGAACTAGCGGAGAAATTTATGTCAAAGTACTTTTCTCCCAGGCACATGGCTATTCTTCGGGATGAAATTCTAGCATTCAAGCAAGAGCCCAATAAACCACTGCACGAGATATGGGAAAGGTATAGAATAATGGTGAAAGAGTGCCCCAACAATGATATGACGGAGAACATGATTCAACAAACTTTCTATCGGGGAATCAATACCACCAACCAATGTGTAGTGAACCAACTTGCCAGTGGGAACTTCATGACTACGGCCTATGCGGAGACGTGTGATATTTTGGATGAGATGGCGGATACTTCATCGGCGTGGCAATCTAGAGCCAATGTTCCACAAGGTGATCCAAATGTGATTCTTCTTCATAAAGAGCTACATGACCATGGGCAAGTCATAGCCGAGTTGACAACCACCATGGACCAATTGGAAAAGGCTCAACTTCAATAAGTGCAAAAACCGAGGCAAGTCAATGCTTTGGAGGGACTCAATATGATGGTAAAAAGAGAAGAACAAGAAATCCACAAGTACAACAAAGAGTGGACAATTTTGTGCAAGATGATAGTGGATTTGATCAAGGTGATTCTTACAATGATCAAGAAAAAGAGGTCTAATATGTGAACAACTTTCAAGGGCAAAGAAACAACTTCCAAGGTCCTAGTCAACAACAATGGAGACCTTCAAATAATCAAAGTAATTGGAATTCCAACAACCAAGGTAATTGGAATAGTGGAAACAATCAAGGCAATTGGAATAACAACAATCAAGGCAATTGGAGTGGAAGCAATAATGAAGGGAATTGGCAAAACAATAATAACCAAAGCAATTGGGGGCAACAACCAAGGTGGGTGGAACATAACCAAGGAAATCGAGGGTCGGATTTTCAAAGGCCCTCGATGAATCAACAACCGAGCAACCCACCTCCTTATCCTTCTCATGGTCCTAGTTCCTTCAACAATGAAATGGGTCATATTGAGAACATGTTCAAGCAAATGATGGAGAAGAATGCTGATTCCGATGCCCAAATTGCTTCACACAACACATCAATCCGAAACTTAGAAGTGCAAATGGGTCAAATCTATCAAGCTTTAAATTCTCGTCCTAAGGGGGTACTACCAAGTGATACGGTGGTGAAACCGAAGGGTGGGAACAATATGGGGCCTGCCATGGCCATTAATACAAGAAGTGGAAGAGGTGGTAATGCACCTACCTCAAGTCAAAGGCAACTTGTGGATGATGAGAAACTGGTAGAGGAAGAGGAGATCCCAAACAATGTTGTGCATAAAAATAATGAAGTGCGGATTGATATTGATGGAATGGTGGAAGAGACTCAAGAGGACGTGAACCCGTCTAGGGATCATGTGATTGACATACCGGAACCGGTAGTGTAAAAAGCTAAGGCACCATTGCCTAAGCCACCTCCACCTATGCCATGAAAAATGGCGAGAATCAATTCAAAAGGTTCATTGATATGATGAAGAATCTCTTGATAAATGTACCATTAGTTGAAGCCTTGGAGCAAATGTTCGGATATGCAAAGTTTATGAAGGACTTTGTGACAAAGAAGCGGTCGATGAATTTTGAAACTATCAAAGTCACTCATCAAGTGAGTTCAATTGTACATTCGATGGCTCCTAAGTTGGAAGATCCCGGTGCTTTCACAATCCGTTGCACCATTGGAAGTGCCGAGTTTGCAAAATCTCTTTGTGATCTTGGGGTGAGTATCAATTTGATGCCCTATTCAGTTTTCAAGACATTGGGAATTGGGAAACCAAGACCCACATCTATGAGATTACAAATTGCCGATCGTACAATGAAGAGACCGTTGGGGGTGATTGAGGATGTATTGGTTTGAGTTGACAAGTTCATTCTCCTGACAGATTTTGTTATTCTTGATTGTGAAGTGGACTATGAGGTCCCGATTATTCTTGGTAGACCTTTTCTTGCTTCGAGAAAGACTCTTGTTGATGTGGAAGCCGGTGAACTCACTTCCCGGGTGGGGGATGAAAATGTAGTGTTCCACATGTGCAAATCTATGAGGCAACCGAATAGCAATGAACTGTGTTCTTTACGTGGACTTGGTGACCAATGTGATTATTGATGATACAAGTGCCACGATTAATATGGGTGACATGTTGGAGGCCGTCTTGCTAAATTTTTATGATGACGAGATGGATGGCTTCATGGAATGTGTTAATTCTTTGCAAGGAATGGGGTCGTACAACTATGCACCCCGGAAACTTTCCTTGGATCTTGAGAATAGGAAAACTCCTCCTACAAAGCCTTCAATTGAAGAGCCTCCTATCTTGGAGTTGAAGCCATTGCCTCAATATCTCAGGTATGAATTTGTTGGCCCTTGTTCTACTTTACTAGTTATTCTTTCCTCGTGTTTGACTAACGTACAGGTTGACTCTACATTGACGGTGCTCCACAAGAGGAAGAAAGTTATTGGGTGGACTTTGGCGGATATTAGAGAAATAAGCCCCACATTTTGCATGCATAAGATTAACTTGGAGGACGATGCCAAACCATCCATTGAACATCAAAGGAGACTCAATGAAGCCATGCAAGACGTGGTCAAAAAGGAGATTATCAAATGGTTGGATGTCAGGGTGGTCTACCCTATTTCCGACAGTTCGTGTACTTCTCCAGTGCAATGTGTCCCGAAGAAGGGGGCATAACTATGGTCACCAATGATAAGAACGAGTTGATTCCCACAAGAACGGTGACCAGGTGGAGAGTGTATATGGACTATCGGAAGCTAAACAAAGTCACAAGGAAAGATCATTTTTCGCTCCCCTCTCTTGACCAAATGCTTGATAGGTTAGCCGGTCATGCTTACTATTGATTTCTAGATGGATATTCGGGCTACAACCAAATCCTTATTGCCCCGGAAGATCAAGAGAAAACAACTTTCACTTTTCCCTATGGTACTTTCTCATTCAAGCGGATGCCATTTGGCTTCTGCAATGCACCAACCATTTTTCAATGGTGTATGATGGAGATTTTTACGGATATGGTAGAGGACTACCTTGAAGTCTTCATGGATGACTTTTCGGTAGTCGGGGATTCCTTTGATGATTGCTTGGCAAATTTGGATAAAGTATTGGCAAGGTATGAAGAAACGAATTTGGTGTTGAATTGGGAGAAATGCCATTTCATGGTCGAGGAGGGCATTGTCCTTGGCCTCAAAATTTCAAATAAGGGCATTGAGGTCAACAAGGCAAAAATAGAGGTGATTTCTAAACTTTCACCTCCAACATCCATGAAAGGCGTGAAAAGTTTCTTGGGTCACGCAGGGTTCTACCGGTGCTTCATAAAAATATTTTCCAAAGTGGTGAAACCCTTGTGCAAGATTTTGGAGAAAGATGCTAAATTTCACTTCAATGATGATGGCATGAGAGCCTTTGAATTTCTCAGGTTCAAGTTGACAACAACTCCCATCATCACCACTCCTAATTGGAGTATTCCTTTTGAGCTCATGTGCCACGCTAGTGATATAGAGGTTGGAGCAGTTCCGGTCTACTATGATAGAAAGACCATGAATGATGCCCAAGTCAATTACACTGTTACCGAAAAAGAGCTCATTGCCATTGTGTTTGCTATTGAGAGGTTCCACCCATACTTGATGGGTGCGAAGGTTATTGTTCATACGGATCATGCGACACTTCGCTATCTTATGAGCAAGAAATATTCAAAAGATCAGTTGATGAGATGGGTGTTATTGTTTCAAGAGTTTGATATTGACATCCAAGATAAAAAAGGGAGTGAAAATCAAGTGGCGGACCACTTATCTCGTTTGGGGGAGGAGGGGAGGCCGCATGATGGCCTTGAAATCAATGACTCCTTCTCCGATGAGCAACTCTTGGCTATTTCAATGAAGGAGATGCCATGATTCGCCGATCTAGCAAACTTCCTTGTGTGTGGAATCATCCCGGATGAGTTCTCTTCAAATCAAAGGAAGAAGCTCAAACGGGATTATCAAGACTATTGTTGGGATGAGCCTTACCTCTTCCGGATCTGCACAAATGGGGTAATTAGAAGATGTGTACCGGATGAAGAGAAAAATGTTATTCTTGAGGCTTTCCATTCTTTGCCTTATGGTGGTCAACATGGCGGAGCGAGAACGACGGCTAAAGTGCTAAGTTGTGGTTTCTATTGGCCCACTCTTTACAAAGATGCAAGTTATATGTGAAAAGATATGATGAATACCAACAGGCCGGTGGAATCTCGAAGAAGAATGAAATGCCTCTCACTACCATATTAGAGATTGATATCTTTGATGTATGGGGTATTGACTTCATGGGTCCTTTTGTAAGTTCTTGTGGAAACACCTACATCTTAGTCGCGGTTTATTATGTGTTTAAATGGGTTGAGGCCGTTTCTCTACCCAACAATGAAGCGAGAAGTGTGGTGGAATTTTTGAAGAAGAATATTTTCACAAGATTTGGTACGCCGCGGGCTATCATAAGCAATGGGTGGTCACATTTTTGTAACATGTATTTTGACACCTTGCTTAGCAAGTATGGTGTCACTCATAAAGTTATGACTCCCTAGAATCCTCAAACTAGCAGTCAAGCGGAAGTCTCCAACCGGTAGATAAAGAGTATCTTTTCCAAAATAGTGAATGCTAACCGAACGAATTGGTCGAAGAAGCTTGATGATGCATTATGGGCTTATCGGGATGCTTTCAAAACTCCTATCAGGATGTCTCCATACCGGTTGGTGTTTGGCAAAGCTTGTCATCTTCCAGTGGAACTTGAGCACAAAGCCATGTGGGCTTTAAAGAAGTTGAATCTTGATTGGGATGCAACCGCTAACTTACGGGTTGCACATTTGAATGAATTGGATGAGTTTTCGTACCATGCATATGCAAGTTCGTCCTTGTACAAAGAGATAATGAAGTACCTTCATGACAAATACATCCAAACAAAGGAGTTCAAGATGGGTGTTCTTGTTTTGTTTTTCAACTCACGATTGAAGATGTTTCTCGGAAAGCTAAAATCCAAATGGAGTGGTCCCTTTGAAATTGTGGGTGTGACACCTTTTGGTGCATTGGACTTGAAGAACAAAAATGATGAGGTATTCCGAGTCAATGGTCACCAGGTGAAGCATTATTTAGGACAAGCTGATGATGACCACATGGTGGCAGTTATTCATTTGAAGTGATGGTAATCTGCGTCGTGTCGCGACGTTAAATCAGGTGCTTCTTGGGAGGCAACCCATGCTTTCTTTTTCTTTTTCTTTTCTTCTTTTGTAGATAAGTGTTATTTTGTGCTAACTGGATTTGAAGTGTGTTGCAGGAATGAGTGTGCTTTACAGGAACTGTGCTCAGAAAAATTGGCTAAGTGTGGAGAAAGTGTGGACTGCATAATTTTGAATGCTACAACAGAAGGCAACTGCGGTCGCACAATTCTTGTGCGGACTGCACAAATTGAGATGGGAAATTGCAAACTCTCTAAAGTTTGGTATGTCAGAGAATTGGCCATTTTGCGGCCGCACATCGAATTATGCAGCCCGCAGCCAAAATCTGCGGTCGCACCACAAATTATGTAGACCACAGATCAACAAGTCTATTGAGACTTCAGGTAACAGAGTGCGGAACGCAGAAGGAATTCTGTGGCCGTACTCCTCCTTTGATTCCCCAAGTCTGTGTCTAAGTATAAATAGTAACCTTGGGCTACTGTACAAGTTGTTCCCTCTCTGAGCACTCTAAATTTTAAAACTTGGAAATTATTTGTTCAATCATCTGCCACACTTCATGCATATCTGTGATCACTTAGTTGCACTCCTTCATATCTGGTATGCTTAATTTCTCATAGAAATTTTCACTTTTTAGTTAAATTTATAATTTGTTAGATAGTTTCAGGCTATTTGTCAATAAATTTCAATTTTACTACCATGTGGGGGTTAATCTGCGTTGGGTCAATTGCTAATTGCTTTATGGGGATTGGGTAACTTGATTTGCATGCATAATTGTTAATACCACATTGAAGCTGTGCAAAAACTTGAAAACCCTAGAGGTCTGATCGAATTGATTTTGAAATCTGCGGCCCCACAAGAAATTGTGTGGTCCGCAGAGTTGAGATCTAGGGTCCTTGGTTAAGCAAGATTCTATGGCCGTACTTGAAATTGTGCAGACCGCAAAAATTCCACCGCGGCTGCAGAAAAGTGTGTGCAGTCGCAGATCAGGCCAATCTCTGTCATCAGAGAGTTGACACTTTTTTGAATTCTAGTGTGCGACCACGATGTGAAAAGTGTGGACCTCACTTCAATTCAGCAGTCGCACTCTAAATTGTGCGGTCCGCAGTTCCATATCTGCGGCCGCACTTCCAAATTATGTGATCCGCACAACCTAGTCTACGACCGCACTTGCAATTATGCGGACCGCACTTCCCCACCCTGCACTCATGTTCTGCAATGTGATATACTGTCTGTGTTCAACTAAATTACAACTGACTTCTTCTATTGCTTGTTCCAGAAAATGGTTAGATCTCGAGGTCTTGGTGACACTTCAAAGGGGAGGGGTGAGCCTTCCAGAGGCAGAGGCAAAAGCAATTTACCTCTCGCCCTCCAAAGGGTAATCAGCAAAAAAGCTACAATAGGCTGAGGATGACAGCCTGAGCCCTCTGAATCTAATTCATATGCCCCATCTCGAGAAGCATCGGAGGGCAACTCAATGCAAGAGCAGCCTGTTGTTCAATCACAGTCACATCATCCACAAGGAAGGTATCAACTTAGCGACGAACCTTTCTCCTCACATAGCACTTCCGAGGGTTCGTAAAGTGCAAGTTCAGAGCCCTCGGCTATACCTGTCCCTGAGGCACCAACAATTGCTATTGATGATATTCCGGACGATGGTCGAGGGGTTGATACTATAGTTGTCGGCCTTGGGAGGTCGAACAAGAAAGAGGTCTGGAAGGACCATTTTTTGAGCCTAGCTGCCTTCACCAGCTTTCGTGAGTGGTGGTTGGTGAGATCACTCACTCTATAACAACAATTGCAACTCAAAAATCTTGATAAGTACAATCAAGAGGTGTTGAGGCAGTTCCGAGAGAGAAAATGGTGGATGTGGTTCACCAGACAGTTGTGGATGCCAAAGAGTACTTGTTCCGGGAGTTCTATGCCAATGTGGCACATATCAAGAAATGGACCAAAGTTACAAAAGTGAGAAATCTGAAGGTGAGGTTCGACCAGATCACACTGAACTCCTATTTGGGGTTTTAGGATGTAGAGCCAGTGCAGTATTTGGAGAAGCTGGCGATGGGTGATGCAACTCACCCTTGGCTAGCTGAACTTCTTGTAGCCTCGAGGCCACCACCACCATGGATCACTGTAGGTGTTCCTATTCAGCGAAACACCCTAAATTTCGAGGCGAAGGGATGGCAGACCTTCGTATGCAGCAGACTAGACCCGTGCTAGAACGAGACAAACTTACTTATTCCATGGACAGTTCTAGTTGCCTCTATTATGGCCGGGTACCCGATCATTGTGGGTGCTGTGATGTCGGCCAACATGTCAGTGGTTGCTAGGCAGGCTGATACTTCCTACCCGTATCCCAGTACCATCACTGAGTACCTTACAGATGCACATGTAGATCCCAGAGACTATGACACGAAGGTTCGGGCGAAGAAGTCCTTCTCTTAGTATTCTCTGATGGATGCACACAACCCAAAGAGAAAGGGCCAGTCGACTACCACCATAGGCTAGTCTGATGAGCCATCGGTGGTAGGTACAGAGATAGTTGATATGCCATCCACTTCAGCAAAACCTTCTACCAGTGCAGCTGGCATGCTTCCACCTTCAGCCTCAGTACCTCCCACCTCGGCTTTGAAGCCGGTACCGATGCCATCTGCTCCACTCTCTGCGCTGCGAGTCTCCTAGATACTGGCGAGCCTCAAAAACTTGATGTAGACAACTACTGCAAAGCTGACTAACATATCCAGTCATGTTGCAGCACAGTCCTCCTCTCCGGCACCCCAGATTCCTCCCACAATCGAAGAAACATTGAAGAAGATCCCGGACAACAAGAACACTATCATGGCTACTCTGGTACAACATGGGTCCGTGATTGAAGAATCGGGCAAAGAAATAAAGAAGATGCGGAAGTTACAGGCTTTAAAGAAATCAGTGGATAAGCTCCGGCGACAGGTCACCAAGCTTGCAACAGCCGAAAACATTCCATTCGACATGTTGATAAACCCGCACCACCCAGGCCCAGATCCCACAGAGCCCACACAACATCTGGCCAGTCTGAGGCGCCAGACCTTGTTGCTGATACTACTGAGGAAGTAACCCAGCTACTCCTAGGCTTGAGAACGATGAGATCCAATTGGAGACTGAGGTCGGTGCCACTGTTGGGGACACAGAGATGGCCACATAGCCATAGGGAGTTTTCTTCACTCTCACCTTCTTATACTCTTATTTTCTTAAGCATTGGGGACAATGCTTATTTTTATTCAGGGGGTGGAGTTTCTTTGACATTTTGATGATTCTGATTCTGTATTTTGATAACTATGACACATTTGGCATGTAATCAACATATTACTATTTTCTTTTTCTTTATCATTATGTATATATTCCCTCTATTCCCTCATTATGTATATTCGCTTAGCTTTCAATAGTTTTTGTTTTATAGCTTCCTTTTATAATTTAGTGGATAATAAGCCTTTGGTTTTCTTAATGACACGGTTATTTCCAAAGGTGGTTTGTGTGAACCGGGTGACCCTTCCCAACGATGGATGGTGTGACAACCTTCTTAAGGGATTGAGTCCGTTTTTGGTGTTTAGGTAAGAATAGTAGTAATAATGAATAAAAAGACCTAATTGAGTCATGCTCGAAGAGTCAAACATGATTCACTTGGTACCAACACACTTAACTACATTCTTATGGTTCAAAACAAGGTTTTTGAAAAAAAATAGCTCTAGTTAGTGACCTTTTGACTCTTGTGTTGACTTAGACAATCATTGAGTGGTTTAGTCGAACCATAGTGATTTTCAATCTTGAATATGGTCGTTGTGGGCCCTTGAATCTATCCTCTTTAACAATCTAACTGCATGAGAGGTGAGATGTTGTTGTTGCAAGTCCAAGTACCCATGCGAATGGTCTAGAACTTGCCCCGAATGTGTTTCTAGGCGAAATTTTAAGTTTTGCTTGGCTTGAGAAGTGATTGTAGGCTCTCCTTGAGCCGTTTGACAATTTCCATTGCTACCAATGTTGTTATCCCTAGTCAACCTATTTGAGCCTAAAACCTTTCTCATTTGATAACCATATTACAACCCTTTACCCGTTTTGTCATGACCCTCTCTTGGCACCCGAGCTTTCCTTCACACTCTTGTGAAATAATTGAATAAAAATGTAAGTTTGGGGGAGAGACGAGGATTTGAAAAAAAGGTATCAAGGCACAAAAGAGAAAAGAAATGAAGATAAGGAAAGGCAAGAAAAAGAAAAATGCAAAAAGAAAGTGAATAAGTTGAAAAGTTGAAGAGATTCAAAGAAAAGTATTGATGCAAAGCATGGAGAAAGCAAAAAAGAAGAAGAAAATGAATATCATGAACAAGGAAGAGTGATGTTAAGTCTCTCTAAGGAAAAGAAAATGCCTTAAAGATTTGGCAAAACATGAGCCGATAAAATAAAATGGAGTGCTTAAGGAAAGATGAACCCATTTTATCATAGCAAATCCAACCTTAGTCCAAAAGCCTTCATTGCATTCCGAAAAAGCCCTACGTGATTTCAAGCCGAGTGAGCTTACATTAGTGGTGGTTTACATGAGGGGCAAGCCTATGGTACTTAAAGCCTTACTTGCGACATTCTTTTGAGAGAGATGAGTGAACCTTTCACAAATCTGTGGATTGAGTGTTAAACTCTTAAGTGATATAGGCAAACGGAGAGTAGAGGAGGAGGGGTTTGGGATCCACAATGACCTACATGAAAGAGCGAACTTCCTTGATGAATAAAGTCAACTCTTTATGCTCAAGTGCCACATTAGAACTATTTGTGCTTAAAAGTTTAATTTGTTGCCTTGTTAATAATTCATAGGTGGTGTGGGTAATTATTGGTCCCAATTGATGTGTGATTGATTCACCTTTGATTAGTTGGAATGGCTCTTAAGTTGTGGAGTTGGGAATTACTTTATTTACTTGAGGACAAGCAAAAGCTTAAGTTTGGGGGAGTTGATAAGTGGGAATTTTAACTACTTATTAGTGCCTTTTAACTTTTGTTTTAGTCCAAAATCGGTTAATTGTGTTCCCGAAAGCTGATGAAATGTGCTTAATTGCAGGAATATTGGAAGATGAGTTCACAAGATGAAATCCAACTCAAGAAGGAGTAATCTAAACTCAAGGACAAAAATAGGAACAAAAGCTAAGAAGTGCGGACCGCAGAATATCATCTGCGGCCGCAAGTTGTGAAGAAATCCCTATCAGAGAAATGTGCAAAGTGCGGTCCGTACATAAATTGTGCGGCCGCAAAAGCTGGGTTAGAGCAAAAGTTCAGAGAACCTGCATCTCAAAGTGCGGACCACACAATTATTATGCGGCCGCAGAAGAAGAGTCACGCGACCGCACTTACATTTGTGCGGACCGCTAAAGAGCAAGGTGCGGCCGTACTCAGAATTGTGTGGATCGCAGAAAGAAAGTAGTGCGGCCGCAAATCAGAATTATGTGACTGCAGATTTCAACTTCCGTCAAGATAAAGAAAAGTACGTACTGCGCATGGATTTGTGCGGCCACAGAACCTCCGAAAGGGCATTTTTGTCCGAAAATTCCAGCTTTGTATAAATAGAAAGAGTTTCACTTTTTAAGTTAACTTCTGACATCAGCTGCTACAGTAGACGGTTTCTTTTACTCTTTTTAGTAGTTTTTGCTTTTTTTAATTATTTGAACATAGATTTTGTCATCTTAATTATCAATATGGGTTTAATTATCATTTCTTCTCCTATTTCTTCTAGTTTAAGCATGAGTAGCTAAATTTTTACTAGGGTTGTGACTCAACCCTAGTGCGTAAACTTAATGGGTATTTGATTTATTGCTTGTTTATGGTTGGGTGTTTATTATCTAGCCCTATTCTTGTTTTTATTTGAAAAATTAATGGTTACAAACATTAATTCATGCCTATTTGACTTGGTCTCTACTTGAGAAAGAGAGACTTAGTCCAGGAAAACTTGGCTAGAAAGAAATTGGGTCAATCGAGAGATTGATAAGCCCAATTAAAGGGTCGAACCTAGAGATAGTAAAACTCAAATTGAGCTTCTTATCAACTATTTTGTTCAATACCCATTTGGACTTGAGAAAGCCAAATTGGGCAAAATCACTCTCTGACCGAGAGGTATTGAGTGGGTACTTGAGTGTTGATAGCTATAATACACCCCGACCAATAAAACAAGCTTTAACGTTTACAACCTATTAGGCAAACACCTAGGTGAAGGTCATAGCCCTATGCCTTTTATATCATTTGAAAAATAACAAAAACAATTTCCTAGTTTCATTCTTTGAATCACAATCGTAGTTTAATTTAGATTTTCAGACAAAACCAAATATTACGAAAGTGCAAATTTAGATATACAAACTCACGCGCTAAGATATATACTACTAACACCCATTCATATAGCTCCATGCGGAATTCAACCCGACACTTGTTGGGTATTACTATTACATCGACCGTTTTCATAACCTCAAAGAGAGGAGTGAAATTGGACGAGATTAGAGGGCAGGCACCTGAGATGCCTGTCACTGCACCAGCCCTCCAGGAGACTCTAGCCCAGTTTCTGAGTAACGGGTTCAGGTCGACCAGGTTCCAGAGATCATACCGATGCAATCAGTAACTCCAGTTCAGCCTGAGGTTAGGGAAGAAACTTTTGAAGCGGAGCAGCTCAGGCTCGAGAGGTACAAGAAGTACCACCCTCCTACTTTCAATGGCTTGGCATCAGAGGATACCCAGGGTTTTCTTGAGGAGTTCCATTGTATCCTTCGTACTATGGGTGTTGCAGAGACTAGTGGGGTTTTTTTCACTACGTTCCAGCTTAGAGGAGCGACCTATCAGATGTGGCGCGCATACGACTTGGAAAGTCCGGCTGAGGCAACTTCACTCACTTGGACTTAGTTCTCAGATATGTTCTTGAGGAAGTATGTTCCCCAGAGTCTAAGAGATGCTTGGCACACAGTGTTTGAGCAGTTGTGCCAGGGTGGAATGACCGTGTCAGAGTATACGGTCTGATTCAGTGATTTGACCAGGCATGCACTAGCCTTGGTTGCTACTGTTCGAGAGCGGGTTCGTCAATTTATTGAGGGGATCAACCCAAGTATAAGATTTAGCATGGACCGAGAGTTGGATATAGATATTACATATCGGTAGGTAGTAGGGATTGCTAAGAGGTTAGAGGGCATGGTGACTCAGGATAGAGAGGAGAGAGAGGGCAAGAGGTATCGAGAGTCTGGCACTTACAGTGGTACTCGTTCCTCAACGACAGCTCGTCAGGGCAGGGGTTATATGGGTTGCCTTGTTCATTCAGCACTTCTAGCCGCTAGTGGTGCTTCAGCCACTACTAGGCCCCAAGATCCTTATTATGCACTGCGAGTTTCTAATGTGCCTCAGGTATGGGGCGCTTCCAGTGGGCAGTCTAGTTGATCAGGCCCGAGCCAGTCTCAGCAGCCACGTCCTCCGAGAGATTGTTTTGAGTGTGGTGACACTTATCATTTGGTGTGGGATTGCCCCAGATTTATGAGGGATGCACCTCTACAAATTTCTCAGGTACCGCGTGCTCCACCATGTCCTTAGGCTATGGTTACAGCACTAGCTACCACCCCGCCTTCACAACCAACTAGAGGTGGAGGTTGGTCAGGTAGAGGTCGCCCTAGAGGGGGAGGCCATGCCAGATATTATGCCCTTCCTGCTCAGGACAGAGGCAATTGGATCGGATTCTGTTATCACATATATTGTTCGGGTCTATCATAGAGTTGCATCAGTCTTATTTGATCCAGGCTCCACTTATTCCTATGTGTCATCTTATTTTGCCCCGCATATGGGTGTATCTCTGAGCTCATATATTTATGTATCTACACCCGTGAGTGATTCTATTGTTGTTGACCGTGTATATCAGTCATGTTTGATTGTTCTAGTGGTTTTGAGACCAGAGCTGATTTATTATTGCTTAGTATGGTGGATTTCGATGTTATTTTGGGCATGGACTGATTGTCGCCCTATCACGCTATCCTTGATTGTCATTTTAAGATGGTGATATTGGCTATGCCAGGTCTACCGTGGCTTGAGTGGAGAGGTACCTTAGATCATGTTCCTAGCAGGGTTGTTTTATTTTTTGAAGCTCAGCGAATGGTTGAGAAGGGGTGTGATACGTATCTGGCCTATGTGAGAGATGTTAGTGTCGATACTCCTACCGTCGAGTCAGTTCTGGTAGTGAAGGATTTTGCAGACGTATTTCCAGCTATGGAGATCTGGAGTTTTTTTGGTTTGGCGGGGTACTACCGTTGATTTGTAAAGGGGTTCTCGTCTATTGCATCACCTATGACTAGATTGACCGAGAAAAGTGCTCTATTTAGGTAGAGCAATGATTGTGAGGAGAGCTTTCAAGAGCTCAAGACTGCTTTGACTAGAGCCCCAGTGTTAGTGTCACTATAGGATCGGGGCCCTATACGGTGTATTATGATGCGTCGTGTATTAGTTTCGGTGCGGTGTTGATGCAGGACGATAGGGTGATTGCCTATGCGTCTAGATAGTTGAAGGTGCATGAGAAGAACTATCATGGCCACGACCTCGAGTTAGAAGCTATTGTTCATGCCTTGAAGATCTGGCGGCACTCTTTGTATGGTATTCCTTGTGAGGTTTTCACCGATCACCGGAGTCTACAACATCTGTTTAAACAGAAGGATCTTAACTTGCGGAAGTGGAGATGGTTGGAGTTGCTTAAGGATTATGACATCACCATCTTCTATTATCCCAAGAAGGCCAATGTGGTGGCCAATGCCTTGAGTCGCAAGTCAGAGAGTTTGGGAAGTTTAGCATATCTACCAGTAGTAGAGAGGCCTTTAGCCTTGGATGTTCAGGCCTTGGCCAACTAGTTTGTTAGATTGGATGTTTTCGAGCCGAGCAGAGTGTTGGATTGTGTGGTTTCTCAGTCTTCTCTATATGATCGTATCAGAGAGCGTTGGTATGATGACCCTCATCTTCTTGTCCTTAAGGACACGGTTCAGCATGGTGATGCCAAAGAAGTCACTATTGGAGAAGACAGTATATTACAGATGCAGGGTAGGCTATGTGTGCCTAATGTAGATGGTTTGCGTGAGTTGATTCTCCAGGAGGCTCATAGTTCGCGGTATTCCATTCACCCACGTGTCGCGAAGCTGTATCAGGACTTGAGGCAACACTATTGGTGGAGGCGGATGAAGAAGGACATAGTGGAATATGTAGCTCGTTGCCTAAATTGTCAGCATGTGAAGTATGAGCATCAGTGACCGGGTGGATTGCTTCAGAAGTTAGAGATTCCATAGTGGAAATGGGAGTGGATCACTATGGATTTCGTTGAAGGGCTCCCACGGATTTAGAGGAAGTTCGATAAAGTTTAGGTGATTGTGGATATATTGACCAAGTCAGCTCATTTCATTCATGTGGTTACTATTTACTCTTCGGAGCAGCTGGCTCAGGTTTACATTAGCGAGATCATCAGGCTTCGTGGCATGCCAGTATCTATCATCTCTGATCGGGGTACACAGTTAATATCACGGATCTGGAGAGCCATACAATGTGAGTTGGGTACTCGTGTGGAGTTGAGTACAAACGGACGGACAGTCCGAGTGCACTATTCAGATATTAGAGGATATGCTTCGTGCGTGTGTGATTGATTGATTTTGGGGGTGCTTGGGATCAGTTCTTGCCACTTGCGGAGTTTGCCTACAACAACAGTTATCATTTGAGCATTCAAATGGCGACGTATGAGGCTTTGTATGGTATACGGTGCCGGTCTCCAGTAGGTTGGTTTGAGCTTGGCGAGGCTAGCCTATTGGGTACAGACTTGGTTCAGGATGCCTTGGAAAAAGTTAAATTGATTCAGGATCAACTTCGTACAGCTCAGTCCAGGCATAAGAGTTATGCGGATCGGAAGGTTCGCGACGTTGCATTCTTGGTTGGAGAGCAGGTCTTGCTCCGGGTTTTGCCCTTGAAGGGTGTTATGAGGTTCGAAAAGAAGGGCAAGTTGAGCCCTAGGTATATCGGGCCTTTTGTGATTCTTGAGAGGGCTGGAGAAGTGGCTTACTGACTTGCACTATCACCTAGTCTCTCCACAGTTCATCCAATGTTCCATGTTTCTATGCTCCGAAAGTATCACGGCGATCCGTCTCATGTGTTAGATATCAGCTCAGTCCAATTGGACAAGGATCTACTCTATGTTCAAGAGCCAGTGGCCATTTTGGACTGGCAAGTTCGAAAGTTGAGGTCAAAGAACATCGAGTCTCTGAAGGTTCAGTGGAGGGGTCATCCGGTCGAGCCATCGAGGAGGCGACTTGGGAGACCGAGCATGATTTGTGCAACAATTATTCTCATCTTTTCACCACTCCAGGTATGTCCCTATACTCATTTGAGGATGATCATTGTTTTAAGAGGGGGAGGATGTAACGACCCGACCAGTCGTTTTGAGAGTATTAGCCCCGAACCCCTATTTATTTCTCCCCATATTTCATATTGTGGTTACGTAACTTGCGGGGATGATTTGTTTTTGGTTTTAGAGTGAAATGGGACACATAGTCCCTAAAATGGAGGTTTAAGTCATAGGAATCGATGATGACTCTGGAATGGAGTTTCGACGGTTCCAATAGCTCTGTAGGGTGATTTTGGTCTTAGGATCGTGTTCGGAGGTTGAATTGGAGGCACGTAGGTCATTTTAGCATCTATTGGTGAAAGTTGGAAAATTGGATGATTTTTGGGAAGTTTGACCGAGAGTGGACGTTTTGATATCGGGGTCGGATTTCGGTTCCAAAAGTTGGAGTAGGTCCTTAATGTCAATTATGACTTGTGTGCAAAATTTGAGGTCAATCGGACTTGATTTGATAGGTTTCAGCGTCGGAGGTAGAAGTTTGAGGTTTAAAGTTCATTAGGCTTGAATCGATGTGCAATTTGTATTTTTAGCGTTGTTTGATGTGATCTAAAGGCTCAACTAAGTCCGTATGATGTTTTAGGACTGGTTTATATATTTGGTTGAGGTCCCGGGGGCCTCGAGTGGATTCCGGATGGTTAACGGATTAAATTAGACTTGGTTCATAGCTGAAGTATTGTTGTGTCTGGTGAAATTACACCTATGCATTTTGGGCCGCAGGTGCGGCAGAAGTGGCCATCGAGCCGCAGAAGCGTAATTGGGGCTGCCCAACTGAGACCGCAGATGCGGTCGTGCCCCCGCAGAAGCGAGCTCGCATAAGCGAGCAAAGGCACCGCAGAAACTGAATTTGGCAAGGGAGCTGGAACCGCAGAAGCGGCTTGGAGGCTCGCAGAAGCAAGTTCGCATATGCGGAGTGAGATGACGCAAGAGAGGAAGAAGCCTTCAGATGCAGGTGAGTGGTCACTTCTGTGATGCCACAGAAGCGGTTAAGTTTTCGCATAAGTGAAAACCCCCAGGCAGTGTTTAAAACCGAATGGTTTCGTGATTTCTCTCATTTTGGACTTTGCAAACTCGATCTAGGGTGATTTGTGAGAGCATTTTCGAGGGATTTCTTGAGGTAATTCTCTTGTACTTATTTTTGATCAATAACTTTGTTTCCCCATTGATTTTCCCACCTAGATTGTGTGTGTTTAAGGTGGAATTTAGGAGTTTGAGGCTAGGGATTTGGAGAGTTTAATTTGGGGATTTGAGTGACGACTTGGTGTCGGATTTTGGTAATTTTGGTATGGGTGAACTCAATATCGAATGGGTGTTCGTAGTTTGTGACTTTTACCCGATTCCGAGACATGGGTCTGGGTCAACCTTTTGGGGCAATTTTTTTATTCTTTGCTAAAATCGTAGATTTATTATTTAAATTAGTTTCTTGTAGTTGTATTCATGATATGTAATTGCTTTTGGATAGATTTGGGCCATTCAGAGTCGAAAAATTGAGGGAAAGGCATCCTTATCGATTGATTGAGCAAGATTTGAGGTAAGTGACTTGTCTAACCTTGTGTGGGGTAAATCCCCTTAGGATTTGGTATTGTTGTAACAATTTGTGATATGTGAGCGCCGTGTACGTGAATTGACGAGTGCGTACATGGGCTAATTGTTGAAATTTCAGTTCTTGCTGAGTTGTTTTCTTTTAAATTTCTTAACTGAGTTGCCTTAGCATACGTAATGATCATGATTAGCCTAGTATCACATGTCTACGTGCCTTAACTCTTACTTACAATTTGTGAAATATCCTTAGTTGAATTACCTGCTTCCCTTGATTTTAATTAAAGCGGGACATCTATATTTGAAGTTGTTCATTTGGATATCCAGAGTTCTAGACTGCAAGTCGAGTCAGTTGTAATCTAGGCTTTCACTACTTCATGACATTTGTTGATGACTATTCTAATTGCACTATGTTACATCCAATAAAAAGAAGATTTGAGTTATTTCTATCCTCCAAATTTCTTAACCCTAACCTTGGTAGAGTAGTAACGAGATCAGGTCAAGGACCTACTGGTTTAAAAGAAAAGTAAAGCAGAAGATATAATAATATTTTGAAATGACTGAGAATGTAAACAACGAGAAGTTTCAGAAAATAACAGCACAGTAAATAGAGGTAAACAACTGGGGCTCTCCCGAGGTACCGCCTCGTAGTCCCAAATGTAAATATGCACGACAGGGGGGATCTCCCGAGGTACCGCCTCATAGTCCCAAAGTAAATGTATAAGACAGGGGGTATCTCCCGAGTAAACGCCTTGTAGTCCCAAATGTAAATATGCAAGACAGGGGGATCTCCCGAGTAAACGCCTCGTAGTCCCAAAGTAAATATGCAGTACAGGGTAATCTCCTGAGGAACCGCCTCGTAGTCCCAAAGTAAATATGCAGTATAGGGGGATCTCCAGAGGAACCGCCTCGTAGTCCCAAAGGAAATATGTAGTACAGGGGGATCTCCCGAGGAACCGCCTAGTAGTCCCAAAGTAAATATGCAACAGATAACCAAAGGAACAACGAATTTACAACAAGAAATCTAATAGTTGATGGGGTGTTACTCATATTATTCAGCGGGCACAGACTATCATCTCCTGCTACCCGATTACTATATTTAAGTTATTACCTAAAGTGCACTAGTTGATTCCAAACAGTGCCTTATGTGTGCACTACCCGTCCCATGCCTATGGTCCAGGAGGTTTTGGACCTCTATTTGGATGGTTCTAGACTTTACTTAGGTTGCTCAAAAAATGATAAATCTAAGCGACATTCAAAACATGTAGGACTACACATAAAGACAATAAATGGCTCCTTCGTTTGGGTATCGTGATGGCACCTAGTGTTAAGGACTAGGTAAGCCTAACAATAATTAAAACAACAACATTATTTAAGTAGAATCTCTTACAATCCCAAAACTTGTAGTACAAATCATAAGCTCTACAGAGTGTTTGCTAGAAAACTTCTAAATACAAAGTTACACCACCCACACAACCAGCTAGGGGTGGAGCTTAGTCTGTTTGAGGTCATCCTAGAGAGAGGTCAACCCTAAAAAAAATATGTATTTGGTTATATTTGCGATTAGCGGCAGTTTTGAACCACCGCAATACACAAGACCACCGATTTACGAAAATGTCATAATCCCTTCCGCTACAACTGTATTTGTCAAGGTTCTCAAAAACTGTCATAATACACACCGTATAGTCACCATAATAATTGCTTAATTGCGGCAGGTTTAAACGTCGTAATCCAAACCAATTCTGTATTTGATTTTTCTTTTAAACTGGCTATTCTAAACCACCACTATCGTTTCCTCTTGTCTGAAATTTTGCATTTCTTTACTGCGAGTAATATACATACATTTATTCATTCACTTTATGTTGCGGCCAAACGCAGACGCAAGTATACGCGGTCGTCAAGTAATAAAGTGACTAAAAGTCGGATGTCGAACCCACGAGGACTTGTGATTAACTATTAACTAAATTAGACTATCCTAATTATCTAAACAAGAATTAAACCTAAAAATATTTTTTTCTAAACTAATTAAATAAAAAAAATATAAATAATGAACTTTGAACAGAGAAAGAGCAGATTTTTATGATATCAATGTAATGAAAATGATCTAGGGTTATGGGCTATCTAACAATCCTATTGTATTCTTTAATTGAATTGACCGACTAATTTATCTAGCTTATTGGTTGACAGGGTTAATATTGCTCATAAGAATCTGTCTAGTTCTTGCTCGCCTATTCAAGCTAACCTAACGCCTATATGTCTATGGAGTTAGAATCAACAAGAACACATTTATAATTCCTGTAAATCAACCAAGCAAGGCAATTAGGTATATGTCTATCCTAACCACGAATCCGTTCCTCGATGCCTGAGTTCAAGAACTTGCTCTACTCAATCCTATATGCAATATAGAATTCCCACTTTCGAGTTCAATTCTAGATTCGTAGATAGTATTCAATTGGTGATCAAGCAATTAAATAATTAAGCACAAGATTGAATAAATAAACCAATATGATAAATCAAGAAGGCAAAATCAATATCCGAATAACAATATTCATGAAAGAACCACAACCCTAGAATGTGAAGTTTAGCTCCACATAGACATGGTAGCCAAACAACAAATCATACAAAGAAACATAAAAATTACTAAGTTTGGTGGGAGAAAGATAGAACTTGATGAATTCCGGCCTCCACAGCGGCTCTATGCTTGTGTTTTTTCTCTCAAAACATCCTCTCCCCTTCAAAATAGGTTTAGGTTGGCTTTTATATGAATTGGGGGCGTCTTGGGGTCGAAATAACCGAGTCCCGATCGAAATAGGAACTTTCCCGTCTTGAGCGTCCAGGGAAGCGTGGGGCGCTGGCCCTGGTGCTCAAAAATTGTAGCTGCTGTAAATTGCGCCACAGCCAGTGCCCCACGCTGGCTGTGGCCCTCAAATTTCACTTTTTGCCTTTTCTTCCCAATTTCGCTCCAATTCGTGCCATTTCATCCCAAATTGTATCTGAATGATTTCTACACATAGAAATACCATAATTTAGCACAAATTATTATATTATACATCTCAAATCTTCGAGACATGAGCAAAATGTGAGACAATATACATCAAAATATGCATACATTAAGCCAATTATCAACACCCCACACTTAAACGTTGCTCGCCCTCGAATCAACCAACAAATAATTCTATCTTTTAGCACACTACACCATTGACCATGGTTGATAGCAACAATTAAACTCTAGAGTATGCAATCACCACACACTTCCCTTTAACTTATGCCATACTTCAAAAATATTCAAACAAAGACAACATGCTCATAACAATCCTAGCCTCAAAAACCGACTCAATGTCACAATGCACTCATGGATTGAACACCCAACATCTTAAAGAAGTCTAATAATGTTACCTATCCCTCGTGAAATCATGTGCCCTCATAACAAAAGCAAAGAGAGTAAAATCAATCCACACATTCGAATCTCATGCTCACATATATATCAAAAAAATCGTTCACTCTCACAAAAGAAGTCACATGCATGTAATTGGTACCATAGGCTTGCCTTTAATGTAAATCTCTACTAATGTAAGCTCACTCGATCTAAAATCAATTAGGACTTTTTCATGGTTGTAATGTGGGCTAAGGGACGGGTAGGATATATTTTAGGAATAGTAACTCAACCTCCTAAGCACTTTAACACATCACCAAATAACTTAAGAACAAATTCTTCAACACCACTTCAATTTCACAAATAATATCACCCCCAACAATATTTCCTCTTTCTTTAAGCACTACTTTAATTCATACCCACTAGCAAGAACAAGACAATAATTTATTCATCTATATTTTTCTTTCTTTTTTTCCAGATTTTTCTCTTCTTCTTTTTTTTCTTTTTCAATTTCCGCTAGTGGTGTATTATTTTACAAAATAAGTGCACCCTTCTTTATTTCATTGGTTCCACGCAAAAGCCACCCCACACTTAGTCCCTTCTTACTTCTTTTAGCGTTCATTTCATAATTAAAGTGCTTTAAGAGGTAAAAGGATCAAACCAATGTCAATTAAGAACAAAAAAAGGCATAGGCTTGTAATGTGGGTACCAAATAAAAGTCTATAGGCCCAAAAGGGTAACTAGGGATAAATTTTTTTATGGTATGCAATAAGCTCAAAAAGATCAAAGAAAGCCTAAAATCATTTCTCAAACCGAGCATCACCTAAAATTTCGCTTCAACTCACATACCGGGCAAGTTCTAGACACAAGTACAAAACATGGACTACACAAAAACCTCACCACACATGGCACATGACTCACTAAGGATGATAATATTCCGACTCTCAAGCAATGCAAGTATTCACGGAGCCACGAGATATTAAGCATTAAGCGCAAAGTGAACATGAGTCAAGAAAACGAGAAATAGTCATCACAAAACATGCTATCTAATATATAAAGGCATCAAGATTAACATCACAATATAGGGGAGATACTACACATGCCAAAGCATAAGTATGTTACTATGAAACAAGTCAAGGGCGCTTAGGTTCATCATTCTTCCTCCTTTTATTTCCTAAATTCCTAATCTATTCTTAAAAAAAACTATTACTGCCTGGTTCAAAATACATCCCATGGAAAAGAACCGATACACAAAGAAAAACCACAGGAGATTATTATTACCTAAAAAAAAAATACTAACTACTTTTCTGCTTTTCTTTAGTTTTCTGTCAATCTTCTAATACTAACACTAATTTCAAAAATCAAATGAAAATCTTTTTGTGTTTTTCTAAGGACCTTAATCCCTCGAGAGAACTGTCCAGGTAGTCCGTTGTCGGGAAAAGTCCTTTATTTTCTACGACTACACATAACAATGAACTGAGAGTTACTCCATATAGATGACATTTACTAACTATTACAGGCCATTAATCTAGTGAATATTACAGCCCTCAACAGTATCAAAATCAATAGTAACAGTTAAGTACATTCATCCACAAGCATAAGGATAACCCCCACCCCACATTTAAAACCGTACTTTGCCCCCAATGCACACAAATAACGTAAAGTAGGATGAGAAGAAACTCCCCTCAAGTCAAGGTGGAAGGCTCATCCGCAGTCTGTGGAAGAGCATCAGCATCCATGGCATTCACTAAGACCCCCTTCGGCCTGGAGATAGCATCCTCACGAATATGAGGAGCTGTCACAGTCCTATCATCACCAACTGGAGCTGAGTCTGCAGTAGGTAGGACATCGGCCTCGTGTGTGGGGCCTCGGGGACTATAGGAGAACCAGAAGTGGATGGTCCAGCAGTGGACGATGCAAGCAGCTGTGAGATGTCTATATTTGCACGTTGAACCAGAGCACGGAGGATTAATGATACCTCCCTCATCATCGTGGCCTGCTCAGTCTGAACTCGGCTTAGATCCGCACGAGTCTGACTCAACTCATCCCTGGTGGCACTCAACTCTACACGAGTCGCTATCAGCTCAACCCTGTTCTCTTGCATATCAGCTTGCATCTTCTCAAACAACTGTTGAATGGTGAGCTTAGAAGACCTTCCCTTGTTCGGCTCTAGAACATGAGTAACATCATATGGTCCTGGAGCTTTAGCCTCAATGTCGTCATTCTCCTTGTCCCATAGTACTCCCATCTCTATCAAGAAAGCCGATAGGGTATTTGCAAAGAACAACCTCCACTTGTAATTCATCCTGGCGCGCTGCATTTGGTCATGCATGATGGCTCCTAAGTTGAGCGGTATCCCCTCCAATAAAACATACAATACTAGTGCGCGGTAACGAGGGACATCAGTTTTGTGTTGGCATGGCATCAGGCGGTTGCATATGAAATTTAGAGCCACACATGCTAACGCACTCATGAATTCCTTGGCCAGAGAATGGTACTCCATACTCCCATGCTTCCAATTTGCATCCTTCCTGGTAGGGCATAGGACCGACCGAGTGTGTGCATAATCCGGTGCTGTGCATATGGAGTCAAACCTATCTGTTAGTGTGTGTGGCACCCCTAAGAAATTATTCAGAGCTTCAGCTGAGACATTAATATCCACCCCTCGTACTCTCACAATGCTGCCCCTGGAATGACGCCAATTGGCGTAAAGCTCTCTGACGATAGTGAGGTTGGCTTTGCCGTGACCCTTCAAGATAGGTCCCTATTGTTGCACCTCTCGAATTGATTTTAGAAACTCTGGGTACTTTTTCTTAAGTGCTCCGATGTTGATCGGCTTTTCTGGAATGTACTTCTTTGAACCCAGTATCTTATTATAAGCTCAGAATGCCTTTTCATTAACAAAGTTCTTCTCCCAAGCAGCTCGGTCTATTGGTTCACCCTCATCTTCATCACTCATGTCGACATGTAGAAGCTCATTATCCGAATCGGACTCGAACTCAGATTCTGCAGTAATCTTCTGCTTTCCTTTATCATTCGGATCACTCTGTTTGGAGGCTTTTCTCTGGTTCGGCACAGGTTCTCTTATCTCTATCCTTTTTCTTGGCGGATTTAATGATGTTGGTGTAATACCCTTCTTCACTGTCCTCCTGACTAATGGTTCCTCCTCTTCTTGCTCTGATTCATCAATTAACTGCCTAGTCTGTAGTTCCTTTTCTTTGTCAGTTCGCTTCCTTTTTTCTGTGGATTTGGAGCACCTGTTGCCTTTCCGGTGGGCTTTTTGGGTGGTTGCTTGTTATTATCTTTGTCTTGTTGATTGGACTGTTTGCTCGTTGCTGCCATTTCCCAGCCTCAGTACCTGCAATGCGAAGAACAGTGAAGTTCAGCTATAGAACATTGGCATAGAATAGTGAAGTTCAACTATGAATCAGGTGCAACATCTAGCACTTCCAATCATTTACATAGCCGTGTCATTTATGACTGTATGAAAGTATAGCCCATGGCTTTCAGCAGGGATGTGATAACTCTTTTCAAGTTTACAAATAAGCACTTCGCGATATAGATATCATTATGCACAACATGATGTTTATTTTAGCGACGCTCACTAACCATGTTCAATTACACATAGCAGCTCACACAATTCAAATCGAGTAACACTTTACAATTCAAGACGTCTAGCATATGCCGGATGTTCAATTCCCTTAGACAATCTTTCATAGGCTAAAAACATTCCGACAATCAAGACAAATGACCCTACACTCATTCACTAGCATATACCAGTGTTGCTCGGTTACTCAGACTTCACCGGCACCTAACTTTACCTCTCGGGCAATTCGTCGAACAGGTGATATGCAACAGTTATGCCTAGTTTCTTCTATCAGTGGGGTAGTTCGACTACCCTCCCAGAATTAACGAGATGAAGGGAACTATAGTTTATCATTTTGCAACCATTACAACTAACAGGAATGACATCCCCAAATTATAGTTGAATCACATGTGTGACATTTAAATTGGGGAAACTTAACCTAGGGGAATTTGGGCAGGGGGTATGTTGCTACCAGCGAGAGAGAGAAGAGAGGAGAGTAAGGAGAGTATCTGGACCCTTTCTAGCGCCATTTGTTTTTAAAAAAAAATTTCTTTTTTTTTAAATATATACATACAAGATCTAATTCCTAAATACAGGACTTGGGTGGCCTCCCAAGAAGCGCCTGATTTAACGTCGCGGCACGACGCAACATGTTCTTCACGCCTCCACCAAATCCATCGAGGTCTTGTGATGTGCAATGTCACCACCCCAATAGTGTTTTACTCTCTGGCCATTTACCAAGAATGTCGCATTGGAACTCGTATCACGTAATTCCACCGTCCCATGAGGTTTCACACTAACCACTTCAAACAGACCCGACCATCGAGATTTAAGCTTTCGGGGAAAAAACTTTAGCCTCGAATTAAACAAGAGAACCTGTTGACCTAGCTCAAACTCAGGATGTTGGATATGATTATCATGCCACCTCTTTGTCTTTTCTTTATACAATTTGGCATTTTTATACGCATGCAATCGAAATTCATCAAGATCGTTGAGTTGTAGCAATCTCTTCTCACTGGCCAAGTCCATCTACATATTTATCTTTTTAATCGCCCAATAGGCTTTGTGTTCAAGCTCAATAGGCAAGTGGCACGCCTTCCCATAAACCAACCTGTACGGAGAAGTACCTATGGGGGTCTTGTATGTAGTGCCATATGCCCATAATGCATCATCCAGCTTTCCGGCCCAGTCCTTTCTATTTCCACTTACTGTTTTCTCCAAAATCTGCTTTACTTCTCTGTTGGAAACTTCTACTTGACCACTCATTTGGGTATGATAGGCAGTGGAAACCTTATGCTTAACTCCATACTTTGCAAGAACATTATTTAGCAATTTGTTACAAAAGTGAGTTTCCTCGTCGCTTATCAACACTCTTGGAGTCCCAAAACGTGTGAAGATGTGCTTCTTTACAAAGCTTACCACTACCTTTGCGTCATTAGTAGGAAGAGCAATGGCTTCCACCCACTTAGAAACATAGTCGACCGCCACCAAGATGTACCTGTGCCCATTAGAATATGGGAACGGTCCCATGAAATCAATCCCCCAAACATCAAAAAGCTCTACTGCCAGAATATTTTGCAAGGGCATCTCGTGCTTCCTTGTGATAGTTCCGGTTCTTTGGCATCTGTCACAATTTTTAACAAAGACATGTGCATCCTTAAACAATTTTGGCCAATAGAAGCCTGATTGTAGCACTTTTTGGGCGGTTCTATCCCCGCCGTGATGACCTCCATTTGGCGAAGCATGGCAATCATGCAGTATAGCATTCATCTCTTCCTCAGGAACAGACCTTCGCACCAACTGATCCGCGCACTGCCTATATAAGAATGGCTCATCCCACATGTAGAGTCTCACATCATGTAAGAATCTTCTTCTATTGTCAGGTGTCAATTCTAGTGGCGTCACCCCACTTGCAATAAAATTCACATAATTTGCATACCATGGGGCTTCACCTTAGGTGACTGCTAATAACTGCTCATCAGGAAATGTTTCTCTTATTGACCCTCCTTCAGCTACATGGTTCCGACTTTCTAATCTGGACAAGTGATCAGCCACTTGATTTTCTGTCCCTTTTCGATCTCGTATCTCTAAGTCAAATTCTTGCAAGAGGAGGACCCAATGAATCAGCCTTGGCTTGGCATCTTTCTTTTCAAACAAGTATCTGATAGCTGAATGATATGTGTAAACGATGACTTTGGTTCCCACTAGATAGGATCTGAACTTGTCAAACGTCCACACCACTGCAAGCAACTCCTTTTCAGTAACTGTATAATTCATCTGAGCTGGATTCATAGTTTTGCTCGCATAATAAATGGAGTGAAAGATTTTATCCCTCATTTGCCCCAAAACAGCTCTGATTGCTATGTCACTTGCATCGCACATCAACTCAAATGATTGCGCCCAATCTGGGCCAATGATAATTGGTGCAGTCACCAACCTTCCCTTCAGCTCCTCAAATGCTCTCAGACAGGCATCATTAAACTTGAAGGGCACATCTTTCTCAAGAAGCCTGCACAAAGGAGAAGAAATTTTCGAAAAATCTTTAATGAAACGACGATAAAAACCTGCATGGCCCAAGAAACTACGAATGCCTTTGACGGATGTTGGTGGGGGCAATTTTTCAATCACCTCCACCTTCGCTTTGTCCACCTGCAAACCACTTTTGGACACCTTGTGCCCCAAAACTATACCTTCACGTACCATGAAATGGCACTTTTCTCAGTTTAGCACCAAGTTTGTCTCTTCACACCTAGCAAGCACTTTATCAAGGTTCATTAAACAATTATCAAAAGAACATCCAAACACAGAAAAATCATCCATGAACACTTCTACAAATCTTTCATCCATGTCAGTAAAAATAGCCATCATACACCTTTGAAAAGTCGTAGGTGCATTACAAAGACCAAAGGGCATTCTCTTGAACCCATACGTGCCATAAGGACACGTAAATGTAGGTTTCTCTTGATCTTTGGGGGCTATAGAAATCTGATTATACCCCGAATAACCGTCCAGGAAATAGTAGTATTCCTAACCAGCTAACCTATCAAGCATTTGGTCAATAAAGGGGAGGGGAAAGTGGTCTTTCCGGGTGGCATTGTTCAATTTTCTATAATCTATGCAAATTCTCCATCTCGTGATAGTTCTTGTAGGAATTAAGTCATTGTTTTCATTAACTACTACAGTCATCCCCCCTTTCTTCGGCATGCATTGAACTGGGCTTACCCATTTGCTATCAGAGATTGGAAATACAATACCTGCATCAAGCCACTTAATCACTTCTTTTCTTACCACCTCTTTCATGATTGGATTTAGTCGGCGTTGTTGCTCTACACTTGGCTTGTGTCCGTCCTCCATGAGGATTTTATGCATGCAGAAAGCTGGACTAATGCCTTTAATGTCAGACATTGTCCATCCAATTGCTCGTTTGTTCTCACGTAGCATCCTCAATAGCTTTTCTTCCTGCAATTTAGACAAGTGAGAAGAAACAATAACAGGTAAAGTGTCAGAACTACCCAAATAAGCATATTGAAGGTGAGGGGGTAGGGGTTTAAGCTCCAATTTTGGAGCTTCTTCAATTGACGGCTTTGGAGGGGGCCACTTGGCCTATTCAGGGGCTCAAACGGGTGTATTCCTTGCATGTAAGCACATGATGCATCTAGGATATGCATCATCTCCTCAACCTCATCATCAATCATCAAGCTATCAAACAACATGATTATTTTTTCTAGAGAGTCGTCTAGATATACACTCGTGTCAAGAAGTTGCCCATCCACCTCCACAACAGATATCATAGAGAGCTCCTCATAGTGGCGGGGAAGTTGGATTGCTTTGTAGACATTGAAGACTGCTTCCTCGTTGTCCACCCTCATAATCATTTTCCCTTCTCGCACTTTAATTATTGCATCACCAGTAGCCAAGAGAGGTCGTCCCAATATGATTGGAACTTGTTCATCAGCCTCAAAATCTAGAATAATAAAGTCAGCTGGGAAGATAAATTTCCCAATTTGCAGCAGCACATCTTCAATCACTCCTTTAGGGTAGGTTATGGATCTATCAGCTAATTGCAACATCACAACGGTTGGTCTTGGAGCTCCCAGACCCAATTGCTTAAACAAGGACAATGGCATCAGATTTATGCTCGCACCCAAATCACAAAGAGCACAACCCACATCAATATTACCGATTTGAACTGGAATGGTGAAGCTGCCAGGATCATTTATCTTTTGAGGAAGCTTGTTTTGGACCTTTGAAGTGCACTCCTCAGTAAGTGCAACTGTCTCGAACTGAGTCAATTTCCTCTTGCGAGCCACTATATCTTTTATGTACTTAGCATACTTTGGAATTTCACGAAGTACATCCACTAATGGAATATTTAATTGAACCTGACTCAACATAGAGAGAAATTTGTTTAACATGTGATCGTCATTCTTTTTCTGCAATCTCTAAGGGAAAGGTGGTGGTGGCCTTGAAGCCTCCATTCGCTCTGAACTTGCATCATTTTTCTTTGACTCGTATATTGCCTTAGGGGTCAGCTCCCCCTCAGGTATAGGTCTGTCCTTTCTCTTCTTTGGCACTTCCTCTAGTTCTCTCCCGTTTCTTAGTGTAACTGCATTAACTTGAGGGTTTTTCTCTGTATCACTGGGAAGAGAGCATGTAGGTCTAGTATTTTGATTTGCTGCTAACTGCCCCATTTGCCTCTCAAGATTTCTGAAATCGGTCCTGAGCTGTTGGTTATCAAGTAACAACTTTTTTAGCAAGTCATTCGTACTCTCTTCTGTTTGTTGGGGTGGCTTCTGAGGCTGATTGAAATTTCCCTTGAGGCCTATACTGATTCTGATTCTGTTGATTTCTGCCCCATGAGAAGTTAGGATGATTCCTCCAATTTGGATTGTAAGTGTTCCCATATTGTGCATGATGATTCATCGGACCTCTGTTTTGTTGCCCCACATAGTATATAGATTCAGGATTCGTGGGGCACATGTCACTCATATGACTGTCACCACATAGTTCGCAGCAAATAGACATTTGTTGTACCTGTTACATCTGTTGTGTTTGTTGCATTGTCATTCTATTCATCTTATTTGCCAGCTTTGCAATATCTGTTCTCATGGTTGAGAAGTCATCAAGCTCAATCACCCCAGCTGCCTTCTGTTTAATTACTCTTCTTGCGTCCCCATCTCCTTGCCAATTATGGTCATTAGCAGTGAATTTATTTAGCAAGAGTTGTATTTCACTATACGGCCTCGCCCTGCAACTACCCCCACAAGCTGAATCAAGATTCATCTTTGATGCCTCGTCTAGCCCATCAACAAAAGTGTGACCCAAAACCTCATCAGTCTGACAATGATGTGGGCAGTCTCTGAGTAGCTTCTTGTATCTTTCCTAAGCTTGACGAAGTGTCTCGCCATCCCGTTGTTGGAACCCAAGAATTTGGCTCCTCAGCGATTTTGTCTTCTTAGTGGGGAAAAACTTGATTAGGAATTTTCTTGCTAAATCATCCCAAGTGTGGATTGAGTTCACGGGATCCTTTTGCAACCATTCCTTAGCTTCCCCTAACAATGAAAAGGGAAATAGTGTCAGCATGACATAGTCCTTGGAAACATTCGGATAATTGTAAGTGTCCGTAATTTCCAAAAAGTTCGGAATGTGCCTCTGCGGGTCTTCATGAGATAGACCCACATATTGCCCTGTGGACTGAATCAACTGTACCATGTACTGTTTGAGTTCAAAATGCCCCGTGATATCAGGCTTCACGATAGCCTGAGTCATATTAGCAAGATTGGGTCTTGCGGCTTCTATCACTGGACGCTCCTCATTACCTGCCATCTCTATTGGCTGTGGTTGAACTACGATGTCCAACTCTCTTTCTATTCTCGTTCTAGCTTTGACTTCCCTCCTCACTCTATGAAGTGTTCGTTCAATCTCTGGATCAAAAGGAAGGAGGTTGTTTGCACTTCTACTCCTCCGCATTCAAGAGAAGATCCTGCGTTAACACGAACAAGGCAAACTGAAAATTAAAAATTGAACTAATAAGTAATAAAAGCTTAACTCAGTCAAGTATCTAATTTCTAAGTCCCCGGCAACGGCGCCAAAAACTTATTGCGGCCAAACGCACACGCAAGTATACACGGTCGTCAAGTAATAAAGTGACTAAAAGTCGGATGTCGAACCCACGAGGACTTGTGATTAACTATTAACTAAATTAGACTATCCTAATTATCTAAACAAGAATTAAACCTAAAAATATTTTATTCTAAACTAACTAAATAAAAAAATATAAATAATGAACTTTGAACAGAGAAGGGCAGATTTTTATGATATCAATGTAATGAAAACGATCTAGAGTTATGGGTTATCTAACAATCCTATTGTATTCTTTAATTGAATTGACCGACTAATTTATCTAGCTTATTGGTTGACAGGGTTAATATTGCTCATAAGAATCTGTCGAGTTCTTGCTCGCCTATTCAAGCTAACCTAACGCCTATATGTCTATGGAGTTAGAATCAACAAGAACGCATTTATAATTCCTATAAATCAACCAAGCAAGGCAATTAGGTATATGTCTATCCTAACCAACCTCGATCTGCGGCTGAACTTCCTCGACTATCACCGGCTCAGCAGTTATAGAAGCTTTGATGATTTCCCTCTTCCAAGCCACCAGCAGGCAGACGACATCTTCTCCATCCTCGTCCTCATCTCGTAGCGTTTGGGCTACATCGGCAGACAGAATGGAGGGATCAGTCTTCGACTTTCAAGCCCTACTTTTCTTGGGCTTTGGGGTATCTGGAGTCGAGGCCCTTCCCCTTTTCTTGTCTTTGGTTGTCTTCGGAGCCTTCTCTTCCCCGAGGGGAGGCAGCCTCATGACGACATTATCTACAAGACATGTATAAGTAGAAATCAAGTTAAAAAGAAGTATTTCACAGGAAATCATCAAACACGTACATGGTAACTTACCATGATTTTTGGCCTCCCATCGACCCTTGGCCAAATCGCGCCACAAATTCTCAGCATACGAGGAGGTTGAAACCAGTTGTCAAACCCAACTTGCAAGGTCCCGGGACTACACCACGAAACCAGGGGGAAGCTGGACCATAAAGAAAAATATAGATGAGAAGAGATAAAAGAAACGTAACAGGTAATCAAACATTATCGGTGAAGTTCTACTTACGCTTCATGTTCCATTACGAAGAATGGCATCTTCTAGGCGGGGATTAAATCGGAGGTCCGGACTCGGACAAACAGGCACATCCATCCTCGATCCTTGTCCTCGTCTATGCTCGAGAATAGCACATTCGTGGCCCGGCACTGAAGCCTTATTAGTCTGCCCCGATAAAGACGGGGGTTGTATAGCCTAATTAGATGATCAAGGGTGAAAGACATCCCCTCGATCTTGCTCAAGAAGAATCTGAGCAAAATGACAATTCGCCAAAAAGAGGGGTAGATCTAGCCTAGGGTTACCCGGTATTGGCGGCAGAAGTCAATTATGGCGGGATCGACGGAACCCAGTGTGAAAGGGTAAGTATACACACTTAAAACCCCTTTTACATAAGTGGTGATGTCCTCTTCGGGGGTAGGAATCACCACCTCTTTATTCTCCCAGCAGCAATCCTTTTTCACCTGCTCGAGACCGCCTTCGGATATCGAACAGATATATCTAGACATGGGCTCGCATCGGCCAGGAATCGAAGAGGGTTTTTCGACTTTAAAGTCGGAAGTAAGTTCATATGGCCCGAGGATGCACTCTTCAATACGTGGCTCCACCGGTGTTTTTCCACCGGCCGACCGCGACGAGGAGGCTTTTTCTTCTTGAGGAACGGATTTTGATGATTTTGCCATTACTATATGAGGTTTAATGAAGAAGAAGGCGGAATTTGTTCTTTAGAGATTGGCAAACGGAAACCGGCAAAGTTGATGAACTTGAAGATAATACAAGAGTTTTTTTAGGATTAGAAGAAGTTTGAAAGTAATGTTTAAGAGGATTATGAAGGTGGTTTATTTATAATAGCCACTTTGACGGTTTGAAAGCACTAGTGGCCGACCATCAACTGGCGTTAATTAATGACCTTGGGAACTGTACATACGCGACGCTTCAATCGCTTATGTCGCTTACGTCAAGATGTTGACGTCATAATTGGTCAAGGTACTAAATCGAAGGCTCAGCTCATTTCTTCTCGTTACATTCCAAGAAACGAGGGGACTATCTATATACGGTCAAAATCGGACATACCCGATTTTACTGTTTGATCGAGACAAGGGAGTTGCGTCGGGGGTAGCCTCGTAATAAATCAGACCCGAGCTCGAAGATGAGACATCAAGCCTAGAGATCGAAGTATACGTTGAGACCGAGGCGAGCAACAATCAAGACCAAATATGACCGACTTCGAGGGCAGCATAATAACGGAATGGCGAGATATCAATAACTGGTCGAAGATCACGGCGTGAATCTCGGAACGGATATCCGAGTCTGGTCGAGGATCATAGCGTGAATCTCGGAACAGACCAAATTAGAAGCGGTTAACTTTATACAATTTCCTTCTGTAATTAGAGACATATCATAATTAGGTTTCCTCTACTATATAAAGAGGAGTCACAATCATTTGTATGGGAGGATTCACTGATAAACATATACATATACGCTGCTTTCTTTGTCTTATTTATTGTTCATCACTGCTTGTTCCATCCTCTGCTATTTTAGGTGACGATCATGTGGACGTGTACCATATAAATTGTATCTTGAATAAATCCTGTGTAATTGTAAAATTAATAAATCATGTTATTATCTGAACATTCTCCACGTGTTAGAGAAATTGAGCTGAGGCTCCTATTAAAGATCATGTTTAGGGTACGTGCCAATATTTTGGGACCCATGTGGTCGTGTTGTTGTTGAATTAATTGTTCAAAAATATATATTTCATACTCACTAATAATTGTCCATTGTGAGGATATTTATGGGATTGAGCTGCGCGACGCAGCAGGCTATGATGGCTTTATACGTTGTTATTATTATATGTATCGGGGTTGGCCGCCTGCAGCAGGCCTTATAGGCTTTACTATTTTGTATATCGGAGTTGCCCGCCTGCAGCAGGCCTTATTAGATTTATTATTATACTGATTGGGATTGCCCGCCTACAGTAGGCCATATTGGCTTTATATCACGCTTGGGCTGAAGAAGCCCCTCCGAGAGTCTGCACGCATCCCCAGTGAGCGTGGTTGATTTATAGCGCTTGGGTTGAAGGAGCCCCTCCGGAGTCTGTACACACCCCCAGTTATCGTAGATGATCATATATATTCGGGATGGACTTCCGAGGGCATGCACTTGCCTTACTTACTGCTTATATATATATATATATATATTTGGTATGGATTTTCCTAGGGCATGGACTTGCCTTACTTATGTGTATTGTAACGAGTTTATCTCGACATGGATCTTGTCCGTATCTTTTATATTTGGGGATAAATTATCCCGGGGCTAGATTTGGCCTTATACGGTACTGGGTGACTGACTGTCAGTCGATGTGTATTTATATACGGGTTGGAACACCCTGAGCTGGATTGGCCATAAACAGTACTGAGTGACCGGATAATTTGTGACCAGTATTTACATGAGGTCTTTCTACTGAGATATCATATTCCTCATATCATGCAATATTGATCTATTTCACTTGTACTGAGATTAACTATTAAATTTGAAAGTATGCCTATATTTCTGTACCATAATTTATATTGGACTGTACCTGCGGAGCACATCATTGCTTTCAGCCCAGAGGTTAGTCTTGTTTCTTATTTAGTTAGTTGTACTCATACTACACTTTGTACCTCGTGTGCAGATCCAGGTGCTTTCGGACACGGAGATTGTTAGATTTCAGAGTACTATCAGTTGGAGACTATCAACGTAGTTGCTTGGCATCCGTTGACCTTGTCTCTCTTTCCTTCAGTTATTGTACTGTTCTATACTTCAGATAGTTGTTTTTATCAGTCAGACATTGTATTCATATTAGATGCTCATGTACTCAGTGACACGGGGTTTTGGGAGTGTTACATTTGAAATTGTGAGATTTCTTCCGCTGAATTTAATTATTTTGTTTTCAAATTTAAAAGATATGGTGGTTTATTGAGATATTCGGCTTGCCTAGTATTGAGATAGGAGCCATCACAACTGGTGAGATTTTGGGTCGTGACAAGTAGGTATCAGAGCCCTAGGTTACATAGGTCTCACGAGTCATGAGCAGGTTTAGTAGAGTATTGCGGATCGGTACGGAGACGTCTGTACTTATCTTCGAGAGGCTGCAGAACCCTTAGGAAAACTTCACTTTCTTGTATTCGGTCGTACGAAATTGTTGATTCCAGAAACTAAATTTATGTTATTCTATTCTCTCACAGATGGTAAGAACACGTACTACTGGATCGGACAGTCAGCCACCAGTGCCACCAGTTAGGGCCGCGAGAGACCGGGGCAGTGGTAAAGGCTGGGGCTGAGGTAGAGTTCGAGGTGTATCTCGTACCACAGTTGGACCATCACCTGTAGTACCTCCAGCTGCTCTAGCTCAGGAGCAGATTCCAGATATAGCTAAGCCGACAGGACCAACTCAGGCACCAGCTGTGCCCATTGAGATTCCAGGCCTTTGGAGACTTTGGCCCAGATATTGACAGTTTGCACTGGTCTTGCTCAGGTGGTTTCGGCTCAAGCCACACCTGCCACTTCTCGGGTTGGGGGAGGTACTCATACCCCTGTTGCCCGTACTCCAGATTAGGTAATACAAGGACTTTAGATACCGGGGGAACTACCATCCCAGCCCGTTGCAGCCGCTCAGGCCCCGGTAGTCCCTGTTATGTCAGATGATGAGCAGAGAAGACTTGAGAGATTTAAGAGGCTTCGACCTCCACCATTTAGCGGTGCTGAGTCAGAGGATGCTCAGGATTTTCTGGATAAGTGCCAACGGATGCTTCGGACATGAGGTATTCTGGAGAACAGTGGGGTCTCATTTACTACTTTTCAGTTTTTTGGGGCTGCCTTTAGATGGTGGGAGGCTTATGAGAGGCACAGGCCGGTTGGTGTAGCACCACTTACATGGCAGGAGTTCTCCGTTCTCTTTTTTGAGAAGTTTGTGTCGCAGTCTCGCAGAGAGGAGTTGCGCAGACAATTTGAGCAGTTATGTCAGGATGATATGTTCGTGACATAGTACGAGATGAGATTTTCTGAGTTGGCTCGTCACATAGTTTGGTTGGTTCCTACTGATAGGGAGAGGATTAGGAGGTTCATTGATGGCCTCACGTATCAATTGCGGTTGATTATGACTAGGGAGAGGGTATTTGGTGCCACTTTTGACGAGGAGGTTGACATTGCTCGATAGATAGAGGTGGTCCGTAGCCAGGAACGTGGTGACAGGGAGGCTAAGAGGCCCCGTGGTTCGGGCAGTATTGGTGGGGTACCTTCTGGAGGGCAGTTCTACCACAACAGGGGTCGTCCAATTCACCGTGGTGCATCATCCAGCCATGGTTCATATAGTTCTCATCAGCGTCAGTCATATCTCAGCGTACTTCCAACCTCGAGTACGCTCCGTGCACCATCAGTTCAAGGATCATATGTACCAGGTCCTTCTGGAAGTTATTCTGGTTCTCGAGGTCCGCCTTAGAACTCGCCACCATTCTTTGAGATGGAGTGTTATGAGTGTAGAGAGCTGGGCCATGTGAGGAAATATTGTCCCCATCGTACGCGAGGTCCAGTTTAGTAGAGGAGTCAGGCTACTACTTCTGCACTAGTTGCTCCACCCCCCGCTCAGCTAACTCATTGTGGAGCTCAGTCAGCTAGGGGCCTCCCAAGAGGGGGAGGCCAATCTGGTGGCGATCAGGGCCGATTCTATGCTTTTCCTACCATACCAGATGTTGTTGCTTCAGATTCAGTGATCACAGGTATTCTCTCAGTATGCCACAGGGAGGCATCTATATTATTTGACCCTGGTTTCATCATACTTTTGTTCATTTTTTGGATATGCCCCGTGTCCTTAGTTTCACATGTCCATGTACCTACGCCGATGGGTGATACTATAATTGTGTACCGGGTGTATCGGTCATGTGTGGAAATTATTGGGGGACAAGATGAGAGTTGGTATTTTATTGCTTAGTATGGTCAAATTAGATATTATCTGGGTATGGTGAGGTATCATATGTTTTGTTATATGGCCTTGGGCCAAGTGGGGGAGTCTGCTATCTACGATTTGATTGCACGATTAGGTGTGGTATTGGATTTGGTTTGAGGCATACTTGTTGATTAGTTATGACTTGTAGTGGTTGACATCGGGGATGACTCGAGTAAGAAAATTTCTTGAATGCGGGTTACATTGCACTTTATAAAAATATGAAAATTATGGAATGAGTAAGTTGTTATTTTGAAGGATGTAGTGCACACGAAGTATGAATTTGATTGGTCGTGTTAAGGTAGGGTTACTTATTTGAGTATTGATTGTGCTAAAGGAGCACGTCTTTCGGCCTGTTAGGGAGGTGCAATTTAGATTTGAGCATAGTGGGTGACTTTCGAAAGGGTTATAATGGACTCAAAATGTATATAAAAGTATAAGTAGCAATAAAGACTTGTAGTACCATATGATACCAATATGGTATACATGTATACCAACATGGTAAATGATTACTCTAGAATATTGCTACAACTATTTGTGACTATACTACTATACCAAAGCATTAAAGAATGCAATAAAAGTATGAGAAAATTACATGCTCACATTGCAAGCTAAATATTCGCAAAGAAACTTGCTCATTCCGTATACTAACAGGGTATGTAGTTGTATGGGGTCGTTCCAACAATTGCCTATAAATATAAAAACCATTACATAATACACATAATCTATGTCCATAGGCACAAAAAAATTCCAGCACTGCAAATCATGTTCATATAAATAATTTCATAATAGAATTCACTTAAAAATGTAGCTAAAACAATCAAAACAATGTTCAAACTACCATATGATACCAACATGATATACAATTTTACTTGTTAATTTCCGGTAACTATATGACTATACTACTATTACATAACACACATGCATATAGAGAAAAAAAAAATAGTGTACCACATATTAATATAATAAAGTATTTCAAGATATTGTACTATATTACTATTATTAAAAGCAAATCAAATAGTGTAGCAATTAAATACAGCTAATACAACCAAAAAGGATTCAACTAGCATATGATACCAATATAGTATATAGTTATACTAATAGGGTATATAGTTATACGGGGCCATTCCAACAACTACATATAACTATAAAAACTATTACATAATACACAAAATCTATGTCCATAGGTATAAGAAAATACAACACAGCAAAACATTATCATATAAATCATTTCAAAATAGAATTCACTTAAAAATGCAACTAAAACAAAAAAATATTTCAACTACCATATGATACCAATATGACATATAATTATACCAATAGAGTATACAGTTCCAGGCAACTATATATAACTATACTACTATTACATAATACACACGCATAAAGAGAAAATCAAAAAATATTGTACCACATATTAATATAATAATATATTTCAAGATATTGTACTATAATACTATTATATAAACCAAACGCATAAAGAAAAAATTAAAATGATTACATATACACATGCATAAAGGAAAATTAAAAAAATTCAAGATATTGTACTATTCTACTATTACTAAATAAAAAGCAAATATTGTACCAATTAAATGTAGCTAATACAATAAAAAAAAGGTTCCAACTAACATATGATACCAGTATAGTATATAGTTATACCAACAAGGTATACAGTTGTATGCAAAGAGTTTAAAAAATAACTAATTCAATTATTAAGCCCTCATTAATCCTCTATGATACCCACATGATATATATCATATGACGTTAGGATATCTTAGAGGACTGGTTCATTTCTTCAAAAAATACTTTAGCTTAAATTTAATATTTTAATTTTTATAATATTCTTAGAAAATTTGCTTGTGAAAAAAAAAATCCATAATTTAGATATAAATATAAAGTATCTTTTGCGAAGTTCATACTGATTTGCTTAGCTTATCATCGAACCATATCAAATTTCAAGCACCGAAATCACAATCAAATTTTAAAAAATGACTCGAACAATGACAAATAGTTACAAGAAAATATGAAATTTGTAGGGAGGGAGAGAGTGTTTTGTGGCAATGAAAGGCATTCAATAGGTGATAATTTCATTCAACAAGAGAAAATTAAACTACATGCACGTAGTGAGTTAATTGAATCGTAATTTGTACATAATGAGCAAACCTCTTTTGTTGTATATACAAAATCATCACATAATAAACAATTTAACTTATGAAAATAAAAGCAAGAATAAAGAGAGGAAATTGATTAAGAGAGAAATAAAAATGTTTCTTACCTTGGATTGAAACAAGGAAGATTAAGCGTGGGTTGGATATATGTTCATTTTCCCTGAAGCCTTTAGAGACTTCCTTTATGGCTAGACAGGTAATAGTTTTATATGAAATAGGTATATTTAGGAATTATTATTCAAATAGGTAAAACCGGATAATTAGTTTAAGTTCAATAGGTAGTCCCCGTAAATTCCCCATAAAAGACCTATAAATTGCATTGATTGTCCTTCTAAGGGAAACCGAGCAAAAAACATAAGTAGGCAAAAAAATAGGAAACTTTCCACAGATGTAGCACCATTAGGTATTTTACCATCTCTTTCCTTCAAAACAATCAATTATATCTTGACTATTAAGCTTCTTACTTCCTGGAAAATATCGATCAGTCAAACTACAACTTTCATTGGCATCATAACGTTGGTGCGCTACACCAATACATTTTAGACCAGTAACGAGTGCAAACTCACCAATACCAAAACGTATTTTAATACCATTCAAGGAGAGCCACGTTTCATTTCTATTATTGTAACGACCCGATCGATCGTTTTGAGCATTTACACTTCGCTCGTTTGTTTGAGGGCATGAATAGCTCCGTATGATGTACTATGACTTATGTGAATCATCGGTTTTGGTTTACAGGTTATTTGAAATTTTATTTGGAAGAATGATCCTCAACTAGAAGCTCTAAATTGGAAAGGTTTGACCAAGTTTGACTTTTAGTATTTGACCTCGGATAGGATTTCTGACGGTTCTGTTAGCTCCGTTGGGTAATATTTTGCTTAGGAGCACGTCCGGATTGTGATTTGGAGGCCCACAGTAGAATTTGGCTTGAAATAGTGAAAGTTGGAATTTTGAAAAGTTTGACCGGGAGTGGACTTTTTGATATCTATGTCGAATTTCGATTTTGGAAGTTGGAGCAGATCTGTAATGTCAAGTGTCACTTGTGTGCAAAATTTGAGGTCAATCGGACGTGATTTGATAGGTTTCGGCATCGGTTGTGGAAGTTAAAGTTTCGAAGTTTATTGATTTTGAAATGAGGTATAATTCGTCGTTTCCATGTTGTTCTGTGTGTTTTGAGGCCTCGAGTAGGTCCATATTATGTTATGTGACTTGTTGGTATGTTTGGACGGGGACCCGAGGGGCTCGAGCGTATTTCGGATTGATTTCAGGCTATTTTTCCTTCACTTGCACTGCTGTGTTCTGCTGGTTCTAGTATGAATGCACATGTGGCTGGTTTGCGCAGGTGCGATGGTCGCAAAAGCTAAAAGAGGAGTCGCAAAAGCGAGAAGAGGCTGGGTGAGGAAGACCGCAGAAGCGAACTTTTGTAGCGCACATGCGTGCGCGCAGATGCGAGATTTGGATCGCCGGTGCGTAAGGCTTCGCAGAAGCGAAATTTGACATCCGCAGGTGCGGAGATTTTCGGGCAAGGCTATTTTCTTAGATGTTAAGTTTTTACCGCAGATGCGATTGTTTGTCCGCAAATGCGTAAAGTGCTGTGCAGAAGTTATAAAAATCGAGGGTTTTGTTCTTTCTTCATATTTTGAGATGTGGGACTCGGATTAAGGCGATTTTTGAAGCAAATTTTATCACAAGGATTGGGGTAAGTGTTCTCTACTCAGATTTGATTACATTTCATGAATCTATCTTCATTTTTGGCAATTGGTTGAGGAACTTTAAAGAGAAATTGTGGGTTTTGGCATAAAGTTTCATAATATGCATTTTTGTGTTTTGAACACGAATTTGGAGTTGGATTTGAGTGAAACTAGTATGGTCGGACTCGTAATTGAATGGGTTGTCGGATTTTGTAAGTTTTATTGGGTTCTGAGGTGCGGGCCCGGGCTGGACTTTTGGCCGATTTCGGGTTTTGATTCAAGATTGATCTCTTCTGATTGTGATTATGTAACGACCCGGCCGGTCGTTTTGAGAATTTAAGCCTCGTTTGGAAGCATAAGGCCCTGAGCAGCTTCATATTATGTGTATTGACTTGCGTGCATGGTTGAATTCGATTACCGGATATTTCGGAGTGATTTGGGGCGCTTAGTCCCTAAAACGGAAGCTTAAGTCTTAGAATTTTGACCGTAGTCGGAACTATGTGAAGACGACTCCGGAATGGAGTTCTGTCTATTCCATTAGCTCCGTTGGGTGATTTTGGACTTAGGAGTGTGTCCGGACTGTAAATCCGAGGTCTGCAGCCGATTTAGGCTTGAAATGACGAAAGTCGAATTTTTGGAGATTTGGACCGAAAGTGGACTTTTTGATATCGGGATTGGAATGCAATTCCGAGAGTTGAAACAACTCTGTTATGTTATTTGGAACTTGCCTGCAAAATTTGACGTCATTCCGGGTTGATTTGATAAGTTTCGGCACGAGTTTTTGAAGTTGAAAGATTTGAAATTTATAAGTTCGATTCATGGTGCGATGCGTAGTTTCATCGATAGTAGATGTGATTTAAGGGCTCGACTAAGTTTGTATGGTGTTTTAGAATTGGTTGGTATGTTTGGTTTAGGTCCCGGGGGCCTCGGGTGAGTTTCGGGTGCTTAACGGATTAAAAGTTGATTTGTGTTACTGCTAAGTCTTCAGGCTTCTGGCATTTTCGCACCTGCGGTGAAGAGACCGCAGGTGCAAGAGCGCACGTGCGGAGAGGCAAGCACAGAAGCGAAAAAGTGGAGGAGTGCCAGTGGTCGAATGTGCGAGGTAAATTCCGCATCTGCGATGCTCGCAGATGCGATGGAGCAATCATAGGAGCGGTGAAGGACCGCAGAAGCGGACATGGGTCCGCAGGTGCGACCCTTGGATTACATAAGCGGACGCTAAGTTTTGAGTGGAATCCGCACCTGCGATGGGAATTCCGCAGGTGCCATGACGCATGTGCGAAGGCAGGTCTGCAGATGCGGTTTAACTGGCAAAAAATGGGACAAATCGAGGGTTTGATTCATTTCTTCATTTTTGGACTTGGGAGCTCGGGAATTGGCGATTTTTCAAGGGATTTTCAGAGAGAGATTTGGGGTAATGATTTTTAACTCGCTCTTGGTTGTCTTTCATTAATCTATAGTTGTTTTCTTTATTAAATTTCGGGTTTGGATTGAAAATTTAGGAAAAATGGGAAGAAGTTCTTCAACTAAGAGTTTTGAGTTTTGATTGGGATTTAGACATCGGATTTGGATAATTTTGGTTCGAGTAAACTCGTGAGTGAATGGGTGTTCATATTTTGTGATTTTTACCCGATTCCGAGATGTGGGCCCGGGTCGACATTGTAGGGCAAATTTTGGAATTTTTGTTAAAATATTGATTTCATTAATTAGATGAGTCTATTATCGTTGTATTCGTGATATTCAATTGTGTTTGGTTAGATTTGGACCATTTGGAGTCAGATAATTGAGGAAAGGTCATTCTTACGGACTGTTTGAGCTTGGTTCAAGGTAAGTATCTTGCCTAACCTTGGGGGGGGTGGGGGATTTCCCCCTTAGGATTTGAGTCTTCTATATTGATTGTAGCCCGTGTGCACGAGGTGACGAGTGCGTGCACAGACTTATTTGTGGAAAGTTGGACTTTTAGGGTCCTTAGGTCCTTGTATTCATTGAATATGCAGTTATTCTTGTTATGATTATATATCTTAATTACTAGATTCACATCTACCTGCTTAATTAGAATAAATTGCTTCATGATCCACTATTATCGTTACTTGATTCATATGTGCCTTAATTGAAATTGTTATCTCTTTTATAGCCACACTATCTTTTCATAACTACTTATCTTTATTTGGAATTTATATTATTTCATTCTATAATTTGTTCAGTCTTAATTAAGGTTATGATTATCTTTCCGCTGCTTATCCTTAATTAAATTGTTGAAAATCCTTAGTAATTTCTCAAGCTTAAAAGAAGTTTTAGATATCCTATATCTTCGTCGACTTGTTTCATTTGGAATAATTTGACTCGTGTTAGTTTCCTTGTTGTTGAAATGTATATTGTGGGATCATTGATACACATTAGTTTCCCTTTGTTGAGTTGTTCTCTTTATGCCTAGCATTCTTTACTGTGGTTATTCCTTGTGATTTGGTCCCATATTTTCCTGTGATTTAAAAGTTCTTGAGTTGATTTACTTATCGTACTTTGTATTATTGCCATTGTTGTTGTTGTATTTGTTGTGGTGATGCACGAGGTTTCTACCGTGCGGTTGTTATTATTGTGATGCACGAGGTTTATGTCGTGCGGTTGTTATAGGGTTGCACGAGGTTTCTACCGTGCTATTGTTACTATTGATATTTGCACATGCGGCGTGACAAGGTGGGATATATATATGTGTGGGTTGCGCATGTGGTGAGACAAGGTGGGAACATTATTATGCACATGTGGCGAGACAAGGCGGGCATTTATATTACTATTGCACACGTAGCGAGACAAGGTGGGCTGTGTCAGGGATTGATTTATGATGATTTATGGCCTGGGGCATTCTTGTTGTTGATATTTGTGTAGTGGTATACGTACATGTGTGAGCTTTATCTTGTGAAAGATGTGAGAAAATATTCTACGTGTTGTCCGTTCTTCTTCTTCCTTATGCTTATTTGCTGGTATGGACTATGTTAGGACACTTGCACAAGCATACACATAGTTAAGCACTCTTATCGGTTAAGAGGTGTTCTTGATATTGTTGAGCATAGATGCTCACCCTTGTTTACTTGTCTTCTATGTGAGAATGGCTCTATTGGCACGTGAGTCGTCAGTGTGGTTATGACGTGTTATGAAGGCACAGGATGCCAAGTGTTAGGGTTCAGGTATTGAGACCCGTGAGTTGTGAATTGTCCGAGGTTCGATACCTCGTGGAGTTATTGACTAAAACCTGATGTAAAAGCGGTTGTAATTACTGAGTTATTACTTGTCCTTGCTGTATTCATGATTCCGGATTTAGGTTGTGTTCCATTCACTTTGTCTTCATCATTTTCATGATATTCCGCTGATACTTGTTGTTTCTTGCTTTAATGCCATTACTGTATTGTGAGCCATATTGCATAGTCTTTATGTAGACATCATACTTCTGTTATTCATGTACTTATATTTGTTCGGTTTATTAGACCAGTGGGTGTCTTGACTGTTCCTCGTCGCTACTCCACCGAGGTTAGTCTTGATACTTACTGGGCACCACTGTGGTGTGCTCATGCTACTCTTCTGCACATTTTTGTGCAGATCCAGGTACTTGTTCGTTAGCTAGCTGTGTGGACTCTTGCTGTGAAGACTCAAGGTAAACCTACTGCTGCATTCGCAGGCTTCAAGTCACCTTCCAGTTTTCGTCTTGCACTATTTACCCTTATTTCTGGACATAGTCATGGTTTCTATGTGACTATGCTTTAAAACATACAAGAGGTTTCAAAGGCTAGGCAATGCTTATCTCCAAATAATTATACGATTGTTGCATGCTGATTAGAGATTGCAGATTTCCTATAGATGTTATTTCTAGGTGATTTAAGCACTAAGTGACAATCAAATCTATTGGGGAAGAGCCCAGAATTATTCGTGCTTTTCTGACAGTAGCATAAACGAACAGCAAACATCGTTTGGAAAATTAACATTTTTAGGCGAGTAGTAATACCCTATAGGTAGGATCTCTAACAACTGACGGTTAAGACCAATTCTATTGTTATATTTTAGCCTTTATAGGCATGCTTTCTAGGTGAACATGGCGATACAGTAGCAAATGGAATGATTAAAATCCTATAGGCATGATTTCTAGTGGATTTGCTGCAGTTACGCGAATTGGAAGAAAGTTTAGTGGTATTTGTTTCCTATAGGTAGGTTTTCTAGTAATACATAGCAATATAAATAACTGAAGCATTTGTACTCATGTATGCAAATAGCCGAATAGTGTAAGTGTGTGCCTCTCCTAATGACATGATTTCTACAGTGCATATGGAAATTGAATGGCATATATAGCAAGTAAATCATTGAATCCTATAGGCATGTCGTCTACCCACTTGCATGTAGATATTGAATTCTACCCATTCCCTTTTTACTAACACCCCAATTGTTTATACAAAGATTATTACAGGCCCAATAAAGGGTAAAGTAACAATATTATATAACAGTGAACATGCCCACAGTAGGCCCGAAAAAAGAACCAAACATCCAGCCTTACTGGGCCTTCAACAACTCTCACATAGCATACCCAGATTCCCAACAGGGAACAATATTCACCAGCACAACCCAGAAACCATAGGAGAACTCAAGCCAAACCAAACAACCCTAGATTGACCAATATTACCCGGACATTGAATCACTCAAACCAACCGGTTTACATATATTCGGTGGTCAGTATGAAGAAAGAGCTGAGTGTCAGGATAGCTCAGGTCTCAATAGTAAAGAAAATGGCTAAAAGACCCTAAATCCTAGTGTGTCAGAGTTCACAAGCGTCTCAAATAGACCCCGAGCAGTGCTCACACTAGGGTGGTCAATAGAGAAGTCTTAGTGGCCTTGGCTTTCAGCCGGCCAAGAGTGATATATTCAGAATAGTATAAGTAACAAATGAGAGTGAGGGAATAGTGATTAAGAGGGCAGAATTTGAAGAGGTGCGTTTGTATTTTAGAAAGCAGACATGACAAGGGTGAAATACAAGCAAAGAGAATCAACAAAACTCAAAGAGCATGTTGTTATCACAAATTCAAACACTTAGTATATTGGACAGAAAACATTTTTGTTAAAGACAAGGCATCAAAGTTTCTAACATTATAAGATTGACATACAAAGGTGCATAATACTAAACGAGTCTGAAGTAGAGCATTAACTAAAAGTATTAGAACCTAGGGGACCAAATCATGTTAAGTATCCATCACAATATCAAAAGACAGACATGTTAACTTACATCATGAAGCTAAACAGTATCAAATATGGTAAGGAAACACAAGTTGAGATAGCTACTCTAAAGGTTCAAATAATCTAAAGGATATGAGATTCAGCAAACAAAGACATGACGAAGTGTCAAAACTAGCATGGGAGCGGATCATAGTTAACAGTGAACATATTACAGATGCGAGTTAGTCATTACAGGAATGCAGAACAGAGTAGGAAAAACAAACTCATGTCAAACAACAAATATAGACATTCAGGTATCAACACATTAAGCTTAAGAGGGTCTAAATTATTTAGGTGAAACATATTCAAACAACATATCTCATAACTGGCAGCTTTATTTAAAATCAAATGCTAAAGAGGTTCAAAACAAGTGCAAAACTAACAAGGCTGCACACAGAAATAGCCCATAACACATTAGGTCACGAATTTCAGAGGTAAGAATATGCAAATCGTGAACACAGAAGAACAAAATTGTAAAAGCCAAAAGACTTACCGGTTATCAGTTGACAAAAATAGACAACAAGAAAGAACTAACTCCACAATACTCTAAATATCAATCAAAGAGCGAGAACCCAGAATCTTAGTACGTCAGAGTTCCCAAGGGCTTCGAATTAATCCCGGGAAGTGTTCGCACCAAAAAAGTTGAAAAATCAAAATTCGGTAGCCTTGGCTTTTAGCCAGCCAAGAATCAGAGTATAGAACAAGAGAATAAGAGAACAATAGAGTAATCGCTTCGATTTTTAGTGAATCCGGGTGATTAAAAAAGTCTCTCTTAAAGGGGAATGTGGAGGAGTTTATATAGTAGTAGGAATTGAACGAACAAACATGGAAAATAGTCAATCAAGTGCAAATAAGGAAAGAAAGTAGCACATGCTATCAGTAATGGAATGGGTAAAAGGAAAAGTATAAAATTCTGAACCCTAATTAATCGTAAATCAAGGAATCGACCAAAGGTTTTGGAGAACCGGCTTCATATCGCCTTGCCATGAATGTATATGGACGGAATACCGTCTAGATCTTGAAGATTGAAGACGGTTTTCACATGATTCGGGACTGGTACTTGCAAAACATAGGCAAGTACTAAGTGATACGAAAAATCGTGTAAGTAAAACGGAGATGGAGCATATATGGAAGGCAAATTATGGAGAGATTCCATATTAGAACTGGAGTTGGGAGATTTAGAAGAGGCGACTGATAGGGTTTGAGAGGAGAAGAGAGAACAGATGGAGGGAAATGGGGAGGCGTTCTTTAGGGAAATGGGGATTAGGGTTATAGGGTTGGGTAGTTAATTAAAACGGGGGAATGGCTATGGGTCGTTGATCATTTGAGATCAACGGCCAGGATTAGAGGAGAAGCAGGCGGGTCGTGGAACAGGTCCCGACCGGGTTATAATTAAGGGGTTGTTTGGTCTTGGGCCAGGGGGTTAGGCTAAAGATATTGGGCCAATTTGGTTCAAAATATTAGTTTAAAGCTAGGCTATTATTTAAATACACGAAAATAATTTATAAAAATACTTGACAAATAAATAAAAATATTATTTATACACTAAAATACTTAATAATAATAACTTTGTATTATAAAAAATATATAATGCTATTTTGACGCAAGTAATATAAATAAAGAGCATTTTTATATAGATATAGGCTATTACTGCAAAATTACGCAAATAGCTTAAACAATATTAATGTAATAACATAAAATGAAGTAAAATATTTGAAACATGTATTATAGGTGAAAACATAATAACTTTAAGTAGTTAAGTCATCATCAAATAATTTGAAGGAGTAATTAATAATTATTCAAGTAATTTAAGTGCAAGAAAATCAATTTAAAAGTTCTAAAAATTATGAAAAATTATAGAAAATGCTTGTATAGGTTTGTAAACTAAATTATGATTCAAATATGCCATTTTGAAAGTATATATGCATTTTTAAGAAATATGAGGGAAATATTGGGTATCAACAGATGTCTCTCTTTACCCGGGAATGATGAAAGAGTTGTCGGGTAAAGAAATAATGACCAATTTTGACCGAATTGGATGATTTGGAAAATGGAGGCCGAACCCTCGCTCATGAGTTGCCTACATATCCATGGTGTTATGGGAATCAGACCGTGTGTAGTTCTTGATCCAACGGTGAACTGAACCGATGGAGTTGTTATAGGAATAGTCATATGCTTCGAAAGGGCTCTTCTAGGTAGGACAATGTCAAATGAGTTTATCATGAACGGGTATCTGAACAGTTATCAAGTAAAGTAGGTAACTGATAGTGGTTGATAGTGTTTGAAATAATTGGGGGTTATGAGCATTAAACGGAAACCGGAGCGAAGATTGCTCCCGTTAAGAGAACGGTTACCTCCTGGATTTCCTGCAAAACTTAAACACAATGCATGTAAGTACATATGGGATTATTTCGAGAATTTAAACATGATGAAAATTCCCTTTGGACCATGAAAGTTGTCTTTGGACGGTGAGGATAATGTCCTTAGACCATGACGTCCTGGGCCATGAGTCTTGTGATAAAGGATTCGTAGGCCATGAAATGATGTCCTCGGGCCATGAAAATGGTGCCTCTGAACCATGACGCCTTTGAATAATGATGTGCAATCCCGAGAGATCCTTAGGCCATAGAATGGTGTCTTCCGGCTATGAGGATGGTGCCTTCGGACTATGACGCCTTTAGACAAAGATGGCGATGTTTCAGCCCATGAGATGCAAAGATACGATGCTAGGTCATGTGCGAAGATACGACCAGACAAAGCTTAGTCTTGTGTAAGATGAGGGCAGTGCTTAGCCCTAGGTGAACAGAGGATAGTGCTAGATCTTAGGTGGTGTAGTGGAGATAGTATTTAATCCAGAGAAAAAGGCAGTGCTTAGCCGTATGCAAGAGGGGGAGGCAGGGCTTAGCCTCATGCAAAAATAGGAGACAGTGCTTAGTCTCATGCAAAGAAGGCAGTGCTTAGCCTTGTGCAGTTAAGGAGGCAATGCTTTGCCTTATGCAGTTAAGGAGGCGATGCTTATCCTCATGTAAATAGGAGACAATGCTTAGTCTCGATGCAAAGAGAGGCAGTTCTTAGCCTTATGCAGTTAAGGAGGCAATGCTTAGCCTTATGTAAAATAGGAGACAATGCTTAGTCTCGATGCAAAGAAAGGCAGTGCTTAGCCTTATGCAATTTAAGGAGGCAATGCTTAGCCTCATACAAGAAGAGAAGACAATGCTTAGTCTCGAAGTAAGCAAAGGCAGTGCTTAGCCTTATGCAGTTAAGGAGGCAATGCTTAGCCTCAGGCAAAATAGGAGACGATGCTTAGTCTCGACGCAAAGGAAGGCAATGAAATTTAGGGAGGAAATGCTTAGCCTCATGTAAGAAGAGGAGACAATGCTTAGTCTCGATGCAAAGAGAGGCAGTGCTTAGCCTTGTGTAATTTAGGGAGGCAATTCTTAGCCTCATGCAAATAGTAGACACTGCTTAGTCTCGTGGGGAAAAGTCAATGCTTAGCCTTATGCAATAAAACGATGAATGACAGTGAGAAAGTAAAGTATTTCTTAGCTGGAAGTGTTTGCGTTTGGTAACTTGTCGTTATGAGAATAGTGGTTTTTGTGAATATTCCTGTTATGTTCTTGTGCCTGCATCCAAAGAAAAAATCGTGAGCTTTGTGGGGAAGGTTGGTCCATGCTTTCACCTTCTTGCTTTGCTTTTGCTTTTGTTTTGAGATCCTGTTCGAGTTATCTCGAGTAGCATCTGGCTGTTTATAAAATAAAGTTTTCGAGAAAATATGCATGCATTTGATAAATATAGTTATTTGAAATGTAGTAGTATGCGATTTCAAATAATTTAGATGAACCGGTGACTGTGACATATTTTAGAGACATTATGACCTTCTTGCTTTAGAATATTGAGGGTTCCCCTCAAAATTCTGCCCCAGTTTAAATGCAATACTTTGGTTGTTCCATGTATGACGATCTCGGCTGAACTTGCTTTAGAATTTTGAGGGTCCTCCTCAAAATTCTGCCCCAGTTTTCTGATCATGGTAAAATGAAGATTTTATTAAGATGTGACCGAACCCATGTATCCCCTCTTAAACGGAATCAGGTCAAGCGTAGTTCAGCTACATCAGATGAAGAAATGTAAACAATCCTAAACATAGTATCTCTTGACTACGTCTGAGTTGATAGGTTTTGGCCAAATTTCTCCGTCCATTTCTGCAAGTATAAGTGCTCCTCCTGTTAGTACTATGTGAACCATGTAGGGTCCTTGCCAATTGGGTAAAAAATTTCCTTTGGATTCATCTTGATACGGGAAGATCTGCTTCAGCACCAACTGCCCTGGTGTGAATTGTCTAGGCCTGACCCTTTTGTTGAAAGCTCTGGATATTCTGTTCTGGTAAAGTTGACCGTGACATACTGCGTTCATTCTTTTTCAATCAATGAGAGCCAGTTGCTCATAATGACTTCGTATCCATTCTGCATCACTGAGTTCAGCCTCTTGTATGATTCTCAAAGAAGGAATTTCTACTTCGGCGGGAATGACAGCTTCAGTGCCATAGACCAGCAAATAAGGAGTTGCCCTAGTTGATGTGCGAACCGACACGATATCCAAGTAGGGCAAATGGTAACTTCTCGTGCCATTATTTATGATTTTCTACCATCTTCCTTAATATCTTCTTGATGTTCTTATTGGCGGCTTCCACAACTCCATTCATTTGTGACCTGTATGCTGTGGAATTCTTATTCTTGATCTTGAAGGCTTCACACATGGATTTCATCAAATCACTATTAAGGTTGGCGGCATTGTCGGTGATGATTGATTCCGGTGCCCCGAATCGATAGACAATACGATCCCTAACAAAATCTGCGACAACTTTCTTGGTTACATCTTTGTAAGATACAACCTCAACCCATTTTGTGAAGTAGCCTATGGCCACTAAAATGAACCTATGCCCATTTGAAGTGGCGGGTTCGATCGGACCGATGACATTCATTCCCCAAGCGGCGAAAGGCCAAGGTGCACTTGTTGCATTGAGTTCATTTGGTGGCACCCGTATCATATCTGCATGTATTTGGCACTGATGACACCTTTGAACATACCTGATGTAGTTTATTTCCATAGTCATCAAAAAATATCCTACTCTTAATATCGTTTTGGCTAAAACGAAACCGTTCATGTGTGGTTTGCAAGTTCCGACATATATCTCTTCGAGCAGCTTGGAAGCTTCCTTGGCCTCAACACACTGTAATAATCCTAGGTATGGAGTCCTTCTGTACAGAATTCCCCCGCGTTGGAAGAAATTGTTGGATAATCTTCGGAGTGTGCATTTCTGAGTATGATTTGCATGCTCCGGGTACTCTCATTTTGCTAGGTATTCTTTGATGTCATGAAACCACGGATTCCCATCAGTTTCTTCTTCAGCATGAGCACAATAAGCTGGCTGATTATGGATCCCTACTGGAATAAGATTGATGAAATTCTTGTCTGGGTGTTGTATCATGGAAGATAGAGTGGCCAACGCATTTGCGAACTCATTCTGGATTCTCGGAACATGTTTGAACTCTATTTTTGTGAATCTCTTCATCAACTCTTGTATGTAGTACAAATATGGCAATATTTTGGTATTCTTTGTAGGCCATTCTCCTAGAACCTGATGTACCAAAAGGTCTGAATCTCCAATTACCAGCAATTCCTGAACGTTCATGTCAATGGCCAACTTGAGCCCCAAGATGCAGGCCTCATATTCTGCCATATTGTTGGTACACGGAAATCTAAGTTTTGTAGATACCGGATAGTGTTGATCCGTCTCTGATACCAAAACTGCTCCAATACCTACTCCTTTGAAGTTTGCAGCTCCATCGAAGAACATTCTCCAACTGCCATAGGTTTCAGTGATATCTTCTCCTACGAATGATACCTCTTCATCAGAAAATTACGTTTTCAGTGGTTCGTATTCTCCACCCACAGGATTCTCTTCCAAGTGATCTGCCAATGCCTGTCCCTTGACCGCTTTCTGAGTTACATAGATGATGTCGAACTCACTCGGTAGTATCTGCCATTTTGCCAACTTTCCCATAGGCATGGGTTTCTGGAAGATGTATTTTAACAGATCCATTCTTGATATAAGATATGTGGTGTAGGCACAGAAGTAGTGCCTCAACTTCTGAGCTATCCACGTCAAAACACAGTAGGTACGCTCCAGCAAAGAATATCTTGCTTCGTACGGTGTGAACTTCTTACTTAGATAGTATATGGCATGTTCCTTTCTTCCCGTCTCGTCGTATTGTCCCAAGACGCAGCCGAAAGCCCCATTCAGTACAGATAAATAGAGTAGCAGAGGTCTCCCAGGGTCTAGTGGGACCAGAGCAGGTGGTTTGGATAAATATTCCCTGATCTTGTCAAAGGCATTCTGGCATTCTTCAGTCCAACTTGTTGCGACATCCTTCTTTAACATTTTACAAATCGGCTCACATATCACAGTTGATTGTGCTATGAAGCGGCTGATGTAGTTGCGACGCCCCAAGAAGCTCATCACATCTCTTCTTGTTCCTTGGAGGTGGCAAATCCTGGATAGCCTTGACCTTTGACGGATCCAACTCAATTCCTCGGCGGCTGACGATGAATCCTAACAACTTTCCAGCAGGGACCCCAAAAGCACATTTTGCGGGGTTCAGTTTTAAATTATACCTTCGAAGCTGATCAAAGAACTTCCTCAGTTCTGCTATGTGATATGTACCTTTCTTGGATTTGATGAAGATATCGTCCATATATACTTCTATCTCCTTGTGTATCATGTCGTGAAAAACGGTTGTCATGGCCCTCATATAGGTGACTCCAGTATTCTTTAGGCCGAACGACCGAACGACATCATTTTGTAGCAATACGCTCCCCATGGTGTAATAAAGGTTGTCTTTTCGGCATCCTCTTCATCCATCCAAATCTGATGATATCCCGCGAAGCAATCCACAAAGGATTAGAATTCATGCTTGGCACAGTTGTTAATCAGTATGTGTATATTGGGCAAAGGGAAATCATCTTTGGGACTTGCTCTATTTAAATCCCGATAGTCAACACACACTCTAACTTTCCCGTCTTTCTTTAGAACTGACACAATGTTAGCCAACCAGGTCGGATATTCAACCACTCTGAGAACCTTGGCTTTGATCTGCTTGGTGACTTCCTCCTTTATTTTCATACTCATATCTGGTTTGAACTTTCTGAGCTTCTGCTTTTTAGGCGAACACATAGGGTTGGTAGGTAGTTTATGAGCCATTATAGACGTTCTCAAACCGGTCATATCATCATAGGACCATGCAAAAATATCTTCATACTCTTTCAGGAAACGGATGTACTCTTCTTTCTCTGACGGTGATAGGTGAATGCTTACACGCGTATCCTTGACTGTTTCGGAGTCTCCCAAATTAACTGTTTGGGTCTCATCCAAATTAGACTTAGGCTTGTTTTCAAAGTTTTTCACTTCTCTAACAATTATTCAGGGTATTATATCCTCTTCCAGATCCTCTGAATCATTATCCTTATGTTGCATTGTCTCATTACATGTCACAGTCGTAAGTTCATCGGGATAGGTAATAATAATGCTGTAGAGAAACAATATAAAGAATAATAATAAATACTAAAATAATAATGCATTAGATAAATCTTGAAAACGTCAAACAAGTATGGCTCGATGACTCGAGCAATTATTTCAAAACAAAATATGCTTAAAACAAAATACTGAAAATGTCTTAGATGCTCATAAAATTGCTTTCAAAATAAATGGTGCTAATTGCCAGGCTACCCAAGAACTCGACGGGCCCTTGATGGTGCAGCAGTCCAGTTCTTGAGAATAGCTCCCTTCTCCATAGTCTGAATAATAAGGCCGTCCTCCTCCTCCTCCTTAACTATCGCACCACAATCCATGTCTTCATCATCCAGAAATAGATTCCTTATGCCAGTTAGAACTTCATCTTCTTCAAACTCCCACATCATGTCGCCTTGATGAAATGACTGGCTCAAATATGGTACTGGTTGCTCTAGAGGGTAATAAGGACCACGCCATGGTGGCGACCAATTCTGATACTCGCGCCAGGTGTATTCATACCTAAGCCCAAAAGTTGTGCCGTAAAGCTTTAGCTGTATCGGTTTGGTGATCCCCTAGAGATTCTTACCGAGACCCTAGCCAGGCTCATACTCTTTCCATGCCAATATGCATTATATCTTACTACTCCACCATTTTTCCTTTTCAATTGCGTTGACGCGCTCGATGCGATGGTATGTTTCTCCACCCAACTTCCTTCTATTCTTGATGACCGGAACAGTTTGATTGGTGTAAATGGGGTTGCTCCCATCCCCATGGATGATTACTTCTTGATGATTCCATTTTAACTTCACGGCCTGGTGTAAAGTAGAGGCCACAGCCCCAGCAGCGTGTATCAAAGGTCGTCCCAACAACAGATTGTATGTGGCAGATATGTCCAACACTTGAAACTCAACATCAAACCAGGTTGGGCCCATTTGTAGGCTGAGGTTGGTTTCCCCAATGTGGCCTTTTGAGACCCATCAAATGCTTTCACATTCATACTTCCTGCTCGTATCTCATGCATGCCTTTACCCAATCTCTTCAAAGTGGTTAATGGACAGATGTTGAGACTTGAACCCCCATCTATCAAGACCCTGGCAATGAATTTGTCCTCATACTGCACTATGATGTGCAGTGCCCTATTGTGAATTAATCCTTCCGACGGCAGTTCGTCTTCATGAAAAGTAATCTTACGGCTTTCCAATACCCGACCTACCATATTGGCCATCTCCCCACTGGTAATGTTATTTGGTACATAGGCTTCATTCAACACTTTCATCAACGCATTCCTATGCGCCTCAAAGTTTTGCAGTAGTGATAAAATGGATATCTGAGCAGGGGTTTTGTTCAAATGATCAACCACAGAATACTCTCTTGCTTGCACCTTTCTCCAAAGATCATCTGGGCCAGTCTCAATGACATGCGGTTTAGAAGTGGCTTCTTTACTTGTCCCTCCCAAATGCTCAGGTGTATAAATCCTACCAGTTCTAGTCATGCTTTGCACTGCACATGTTTCTTCCATTTTTGTCTTTCCTTTCCTTCTTGCTTCTGCAAAAAAATCCCATGGTATAACATTAGGATTATAGGACGGCATAGGTGCTACCATCACAGTGAAGGGCATCGTCACTTCAACCTCAAACAGAGTTGGTGCAGCCACCTCAACTTCAATGGGTGCTTGAGTCTATACCATGATAGGTGGGAGAGTGACTGGAGATGTTTCAGAATTATCCCCTTCTTGAATGAGCCCAATTGATCCCTCTGGGTCCCATTCTCTATCGGTCTCTATCACGTTAACTCCTCCACCCCTGTGATCTGGGAGAGGATTATTATGGACATTGGGTGTAGCCTCCTTTGCCTGTATGACTTTGGTGTCAATTAGTGTCTGAATCTTATCCTTCAAAGTACGACACTCATCAATAGTATGACCTTTCATGCATGAGTGATAGGCACATATCTTATTTGGGTTAATCCACTAGAAAGAGTTTTCCATGGCAACAATGGGAATGGGAGTGATATAACCGGTAACCTTCAGTCTCTCGTACAACTGGTCTATAGGTTCAGTAATTGGGGTGTATTGCCTAGGTGGTCTGCGGTCGAAACTTGGTCTAGGTTTTTGGTAGTTTTGGCGGGCTGGTGGTGAGTGGTAGTTTGGCTGGGTGTTATAAGTATGGTAAGTGGCGGACGGTTATTGGTATCTGGGAAGTGAAGGCTAATATGTGGGTGGGGGTGTTTGGTATGTGAGAGGAGACTTTGGACCTTGGGCCACCATCACTGCCCCTACTTCCTTCTTTTTAGAAATACCGCCTAACTGTAAGGCTTTGTTTGTAGCCTGGAGTGCTTCAAAATTTGTCACCATTCCGCTCTTAATTCCCTCTTCTATTCTTTCTCCCAATTTGATGATGTCAGAAAATTTATGGTTTTCAATAACCATCAGTCTCTCATAATACTGCGGATCCTGAGCTCGAACAAAGAACTTATTCATCTGTTCTTCTTCCAGTGCTGGCCTTACTTTCGCAACTTTTGAACTCCACCGAGTAGCGTACTCGTGAAAAGTTTCTGTCGGCTTCTTTTTAAGATTCTGAATGTAGAAGACGCCTGGTGCATTTTCTGCATTGAACCTGAACCGATCCATAAAATTTGGCGCCATGCTTACCCAGTTAACCCATTTCTTCAGGTTTTGACTGATGTACCAAGACAGGGCGTCTCCAGTGAGGCTTCTCATGAATAGCTTCATGCGGATTCTTTCATCCTTGCCAACCCCTACAAGCTTGTCACAATACGTTCTCAAATGCACCTTCGGATCACCAGTCCCATCGAACATTTCGAACTTAGGAGGTTTGTAACCCTCTGGCAGTTCTATATCCGGCTGAATACACAAATCTTCATAATTCAAACCCTCAATGTCGTTTCCCCCTTTGACACTTTGAACTCTGCCAGTAAGTTTCTTGAGTTCCTCCGCCATGTTCTTGATGAGCAGGTCCTTCTCGGCGGATTCGGGTATGTATAGGGTCTGTTGTGGAATGTGGGGTAAGATTTCCACATATATGAGATTGCTTTGGTGAACTTCGGGAATCTGGGCGTAATGGTGGTCATTGGTTGAGTCTTGCGGGTCAAGAGTAGGTTGTGGTGCATTCTGAGGGGTGTGGTATGTGGTTGTTTGTGGGTATTGAGTTGGGTGGTGATGGTGTTGTTTAGGAGTAGGTATCGGTGGAGGGTTGTGGTTCTGGGGAGGTTTGGCGTATTGATATGGTGCGTGGGGGATTTTGCGGATTTTGAGGAGGTACCGAGTTTTGGGCGTTTGTGTTTTGTTGGTTAAGGTCGGGGACGTTTAGGGTGAGGGAAAGGTTTGCCAAGTTCTGGACCTGCTCGAGTTCCCCTTGTAACTCCAGTAATTTCTGTTCTAACCATAAGACCAAGTCGTTCTGTGCTGGAGTACTCCGACCATCTGAAGTTTCGACATTCTCTGCATGTGTAGCGTTGTCTTTTCTGATACCGCTCATATCATCCATTTTAGCTTTTCCTTTGTTTTTGGGATCACTTGGAGGATGAGGAGGTTGAGGAGCTCTAGATCTGGTATGATATGTTGATGATGCCAGTACGCACGAACCAACCTTAGGGAATGGGAATAAACAAAAGAAAATAAAATAAAAAAGGTAAACAAGTCAGTAAGGATTATTAAGAGGATATTTGCAGTATTATAAATTCGCGTCCTAATTTTAGGGACCTCATTGTGCCCGAGGTAGGCCTAAGCGACATATAGATTTGGAGAACATTGATGCCAATAATTGCGTCATTTCATTAATGTGATAAATGGATCAAATCTCTACTAAAACGACAATAATTATAAAGAGTTACTAATGGCATTTTCCTTATTACAATCAAAGTCTAAAATGAGTTTAGAAAGCAAATAAAACATTATTCCTAATCTATTTGGTCCTAGAGGGACCTTCTCCATGCTTGGCCTTCTTGGCTCAATCAATCAGGTTCCTAGGTCGCGTATGTCCAACGGCAGATAAGCCCTTGCTATATGCCCTCATTCGATGCCCTCTGCATTCTGACACTCTGAGATCCTTTTCCTCATCTTTCCCTCAAGCTCCATCAACCCCTGCTCCAAATATTCCAACCTCTCTGTTGATTTAGTAGCGATCCCTTTCCACTCGTTAATTGCTTCCATGTCCACTTTGTGTTGTTCCAAATGCCTGGCTTCAGATTCAAAAACCCTTTTGAGCAACATCCTGTATTTGACTTGTGCATCTACAGCGTCGTCTATGACCCTATTCCTCAGATTAATCCCTGGCTTGACGTCTCCCGCTATATCATCTACCAACCATGATGGGTAAAAGTACACATGGCCGGCGTGATACCGATCTAACTCGATGGTATCTTTCTCCACAATGATCTTTTGATGCCACATATGTTGTGCCTCGAACTTGAATGGAATGGTGTTCCCCTTGAAGTCTATTTTGTACTGGACCATGTTGGAAACTCGAGGTATAACCTGCTTTCTCCTAGCTTGCCTCATAACCCTTATAAGAGCATAAGGATAGATTCCTCTCAACCCGATTAGCACTTGATGAGGAGTCTCTCTTGACCTAATGTTGAACTCGCTGCTAGGGAACCATTCGAACATCCAATGCACTTTTTCATCAGTCAAATTGCTGAAGAAACATACCCAGCTTACAACATTTCCCAGTTGCGCAAACCTGTTTGGGATAAAAGTCATTCTCTTCGGATGGTGATAGGCTATGTGGTCATTCCATGGTCGTCACGGAAGTTCTTGACGGAATTCACCTCTCTGAAAGTGTTCTAACAACCATACCTGCAGCAACAGATTGCAACCCTCGAAGTGCCCATACCCTTTTTTACAACGGTCTAAAGCCCGGTACATCTCAACCAAGATCATAGGGACAATGGTGTAATTTTCCCCCTCAATTCCCTCCATTAAAGTCCTAGCGACCATAGCTAGGCGAGTGTGGATCCATTCTCCCTTCATCGGAAATATCAGTATTCCCAGAAAACAGACGATGAATACGAATATCCGACGGTGTGTCCAACCCAAAGAAGTAATGGCAAGTTCATCATGGTAAAGGTGATATGACTTGTTGTGCCCATAACACTCATAAAGGAAATCAAATGGTATATAAGACTTCTTCAGACAAAGTAACTCATCATTTTTCTTGAAACCCATCATTTTCAAGAAACCCCGGGAAGTGTGGTTTTCCGGTACCAACAAACTAGGGTTATCCCATGAGAGTCCAGCGAAGCCTCCTATTTCTTCTAAAAGAGGAGTCATTTCTATGTCGCCAAAATGGAAGACGACTCTCTTCTCATCCCAAAACATGGTGGCGGCCTCAATTAATGCATTGTTTGGCTGAATGTCTAATAAATAGGGTAAATTCCCGAGGACTCTTTTTACATGGTATTTGTCACTTGGTGAGAAGTTTTTCCACCAATCCAGCAGCAAAAGTAGGATATTTTGAACCATGTCGAACCTGGGGACTTCGTGCCTCATTTCTGCAAAACAAATAAAGTTATCCCTTGCCCCCTCTGGATTTGACTATTTACACATTAATGATCGGCATACAAGCATGTTTTTCTCCAAATAATGCACATATCATGATAGTGTCCATTGGGATTACGGAAATCCCGGTGGACTTTGGACAAGGCTTACCTTAGCGGGTTATCACGCGGACAACGTTCTAACCCATACTATGTTTGGACATGATGCATGCACAGTTAATATTAGAGTGGGGTTTCTAGAAGAGTCTAGACTGGTACCCTCAAGCGGACAACTTGAGAGGGAAAGGCATGGAACCGTCGACTACATCACTGATCGACTATTTTTACCGCAAATAAGCCTTTGCAAATTTAAAGGGTGATTTCGGAAGAGCGCGGACACTCATCAAGCGCCGCTATGGTATTAATTGGGCACGAGTAGAATATGATGTGGAGCATGCTTTATGCAAAGATAAACAACACGTTGTCAAATATTTTGCATGATGAAAACAGTAAATGCAGTACTAAAATGAAACATAAAAGACATGGAAAGAAAGGAAAACAAGAAGAAGTTAGTTCGTGTTGTGTGGAAATCATAAAAAGTAAGCGAGGGAGTAAGGGTGCGGAGAAACATAGTGTAGCAATTTAGAAGGCGACTTGGAGCAAATAAGTACGACTAAAAAAAAGAACACGCATGTTAGAGCCAATTTGAGCAAAAAAAGGGAAAATAAGGGAAGGGATTTGCATATTAATACGAATTCAAATAGAGGGAGAATAAGGGAAAGGGTGTGCATGCAGAAATAAAAAGGGAAGTAGGAGCGGGATATTCATGTAGCAATGAAATAATAAAAGAACAAGGAAACACGTTTATCAGAGAAGACTAATTCATATAAACCAAGTTTGCTATGGTAAGAGCCTAAAAATCCCTAGCAGAGTCGCCATATTGTCGCGCCCCTTTTGTTTTCTCGCGAAATCGAGCCTCAACGTCGTGACAACTCTTTTAAAGGAGGTATTAAAAGAGGAGAGTTGCCACCTAACAGTTTAAGGTGAGTTAGGGCACCTATTTGCATATGACTCGGGTTTGACTAGTTTGCATCACCAAAGATCGGGTAAGGGCTCGAAATTACCCCGAAGAGAAGGTGTTAGGTACTCTTCGAGGTCCACAACTGTGGGTCCGAACCGAACTTGAATTATATGAATTAGTCAGATAAACAAAGACGGAGAAAACAAGAAGTTTGGGAAGTTTGATTATCAAAGACTTAGAGTAAATACAAATATTTGATTCAAAGATAAATGGGGGTCCTAATTTTTTTAGCCTAAAGGATCACCTCGTGCAACATAAATAATATATCGTAACTCCCTCAAGATGGGGTGTTACTCATATTATTCAGCGGGCACAGACTATCATCTCGTGTTATCCGATTACTATCTTTAAGTTACTACCTAAAGCGCACTAGTTGATTCTAAATCGTGCCTTATGTGTGCACTACCCGTCCCATGCCTATGGTCCAGGAGGTTTGGGACCTCTATTTGGATGGTTCTAGACTTTACTTAGGTTGCTAAAAAAATGATAAATCTAAGCGACATTCAAAACATATAGGACTGCACATAAAGACAATAAATGGCTCAAGTCGGCCTCCACATGTAAGCAACAAATGCACGAGAGCAAGTTCATGTTATAGGCAGTAGACAAATTTCAGAATTAAGAACCTTAAGACTTATAGTCATGGTTTCTATGTGACTATGCATTAAAACATACAGGAGGTTTCAAAGGCTAGGCGCTGCTTATCTCCAAATAATTATACGATTGTTGCATGCTGATTAAAGATTGCAGATTTCCTATAGATGCTCTTTCTAGGTGATTTACACACTAAGTGACAATGAAATTTGTCGGGGAAGAGCCCAGAATTATTCGTGCTTTTCTAACAGTAGCATAAACAAACAGCAAACAGCGTTTGGAAAATTAACATTTTAAGGCGAGTAGTAATACCCTATAGGCAGGATCTCTAACAACTGGCGATTGGGACCAATTCTATTGTTATATTTTAGCCTTTATAAGCATGCTTTGTAGGTGAACAGGGCGATACGGTAGCAAATGGAATGATTAAAATACTATAGGCATGATTTCTAGTGGATATGCTGCAGTTACGCGAATTGGAAGAAAGTTTAGTGGTATTTATTTCCTATAGGCAGGTTTTCTAGTAATACATAGCAATAGAAATAACTGAAGCATTTGTACTCATGTTTGCAAATAGCCGAATAGTGTAAGTGTGTGCCTCTCCTAATGACATGATTTCTACAGTGCACATGGAAATTGAATGGCATATATAGCAAGTAAATCATTGAATCCTATAGGCATGTCGTCTACCCACTTTGCATGTAGATATTGAATTCCACCCATTCCCTTTTTACTAACACCCCAATTATTTATACAAATATTATTACAGGCCCAATAATGAGTAAAGTAACAATATTATATAATAATGAACAAGCCCACAACAGGACCAAATAAATAAATAAACATCCAAGCTTACTGGGCCTTAAACAACTCTCACATAGCATACCCAGATTCTCAACAGGGAACTATATTCATCAACACAACCCAAAAACCATAGGAGAAATCAAGCCAAACCAAACAGCCTTAGATTGACCAATATTACCCGGACATTGAATCACTCAAACCAACCAGTTTATATATATTCAGTGGTCAGTATGAAGAAAGAGCTGAGTGTTAGAGATAGCTCAGGTCTCAATAGTAAAGAGAGTGGCTAGAAGATCCCAAATCCTAGTATGTCAGAGTTCACAAGGGTCTCAAATGGACCTCGAGCAGTGCTCACACTAGGGTGGTCAATAGAGAAGTCTTAGTGGCCTTGGCTTTCAGCCGGCCAAGAGTAATATATTCAGAATAGTGTAAGTAACAAATGTGAGTGAGGGAATTGTGATTAAGAGGGCAGAATTTGAAGAGGTACATTTGTATTTTAGAAAGCAGACATGACAAGGGTGACATACAAGCAAAGAGAATCAACAAAACTCAAAGAGCAGGTTGTTATCACAAATACACACACTTAGCATATTGGACAGAAAACATTTTTGTGAAAGACAAGGGCATCAAAGTTTCTGACATTACAAGATTGATATACAAAGGTGCATAATACTAAACGAGTCTAAAGTAGAGTATTAACTGGAAGTATTAGAACCTAGGGGGACCAAATCATGTTAAGTATTCATCACAATATCAAAAGATAGACATGTTAACTTACATCATGAAGCTAAACAGTATCAAACATGGTAAGAAAACACAAGTTGAGATAGCTACTCTAAAGGTTCAAATAATCACTAAGGGATATGAGATTCAGCAAACAAAGACATGACGATGTGTCAAAACTAGCATGGGAGCGGATCATAGTTAATAGTGAACACATTATAGATGCGAGTTAGTTATTACAGGAATGCATAACAGAGTAGGAAAAACAAACTCATGTCAAATAACAAATATAGACATTCAGGTATCAACACATTAAACTTAATAGGGTCTAAATTATTTAGATAAAATATATTCAAACAACATATCTCATAACTGACAGCTTTATTTAAAATCAAATGCTAAAGAGGTTCAAAACAAGTGCAAAACTAACAAGGCTGCACACAGAAATAGCCCAGAACACATTAGGTCACGAATTTCAGAGGTAAGAATATGCAAATCGTGAACACAGAAGAACAAAATTGTAAAAGCCAAAAGACTTACCGGTTATCAGTTGACAAAAATAGACAACAAGAAAGAACTAACTCCACAATAATCTGAATATCAATCAAAGAGCGAGAACCCGAAATCTTAGTGCGTCAGAGTTCACAAGGGCTTCGAATGAACCCCGGGAAGTGCTCGCACCAAGAAAATTTGAAAAATCGAAACCCGGTAGCCTTGGATTTTAGCCGGCCAATAATCAGAGTGTAGAACAAGAGAATAAGAGAACAATAGAGTAATCACTTTGATTTTTAGTGAATCCGGGTGATTAAAAAAGTCTCTCTTAAAGGGGAATGTGGAGGGGTTTATATAGTAGTAGGAATGGGGATATGGGGATTAGGGTTAGAGGGTTGGGTAGTTAATTAAAACGGGGGAATTGCTATGGGCCATTGATCATTTGAGATCAACGGCCAGGATTAGAGGAGAAGCGGGCGGGTCGCGAAACGGGTCCCGACCGGGTTATAACTAAGGGGTCGTTTGGTCTTGGGCCAGGGGGTTGGGCTAAAGATATTGGGCCAATTTGGTTCAAAAAATAGTTTAAATCTAGGCTATTATTTAAATGCACGAAAATAATTTTAAAAAATGCTTGACAAATATGTAAAAATATTATTTATACACTAAAATGCTTAATAATAATAACTTTATATTATAAAAAATATAAAATACTATTTTAACACAAGTATTATAAATAAAAAGTATTTCTGTACAGATATAGGCTATTACTGCAAAATTGCCCAAATAGCTTAAACAATATTAATGAAATTACATAAAATGAAGTAAAATATTTGAAACATGTATTATAGGTGAGAAAATAATAACTTTAAGTAGTTAAGTCATCATCAAATAATTTGAAGGAGTAATTAATAATTATTCAAGTAATTTAAGTACAGGAAAATCAATTTAAATGCTCTAAAAATTATGGAAAATTATAAATAAATATTTGTATAGGTTTGTAAACTAAACGATGATGCAAATATGCTATTTTGAAAGTATATATGCATTTTTAGAAAATATAAGGGAAAAATTGGGTATCAACATATGTCATTCACCCATCTTTTATGGGGCAGGGCCAAGTTGATCCTTATACTCCTTCGAGCCTATAGCTTTTGATCCTCATGGAAATACGACTTTTAAAGTCACGTGTTATCAAACATGTCACATAATATTCGTATTTATAATGAAACTTTTAAAATTTATAATTTTAAATATATTATAGTATTTGTGTAACTATAATTTTTTTATTAAAATAAAATGAAAATTTAAATATAAATATATTTCAAATATAAAAATATATCTTTTTTAAATAACTAATAAGAAAATAATATGGCATCACGGGAACGGAGGAATTGCTATCTTTAAGAGAGAAAAACCAAACTTGTTATAAAATAAAGACCGTAAAGTAAAGACAAGTATAGAGAGAAACAAATATATTATTCAAACTTCAAAATTATGTACATAATAAACTGAATTCTCCTCTATTTATAGAAGAAAGAAAGTTGTTGTGTAAGCTGCTACTGCAAGCTGTTGTGTAAGCTGCTACTTTAAGCCGTTGTGTAAGCTGCTACTGTACTAGATAAAGATAATCTTCTACCATGGGTAATATTTATCCATAACGGAGTAGCGAAAGGATAAGCTCATTGTACCAGATATAGATAATCTTCTACCGGGGGTAATATTTATCCATAACGAAGTACCGAAAGGATAAGCCGTTTGAGGAGGCTTATTTCCAATAGAGTACTAAATATGTCACGACCCAAACTCACCTATAGGTTGTGATGGCGCTCAACATCCCAACTAGGCAAGCCAACTAATGATTTAAACATATATTCATTTCCTTAAAAATTATCTGAGTAATCAAACTCTTCGAAATTTCAAAATTTAAGAAACATATGAGAAAATAAGATAAATCAAAACCCAAGTAAAAATAATTAAATCCACAAATTCTACTAGTGTGTGTACCAAGACCTGGTGTCACAAGAGTATGAGCATCTAGTAGATTATACAAAATTCTAAATACTGTCCAAAATAAAATAGACAGAATACAAATACAAGAAGAGGCACTAGTTGTTGCAGAACGGCTCGGAAAGGCAGCTCACCATTAAGCCTATGGATAACGTGGGTGCGCGCCGATAGGTCCTCCGATAGTACCTGTCTCAAGTCCTGCACAAAAAGTGCAGCAAGTGTAGCATGAGTACATAAACAACGTGTACCCAGTAAGTATCAAGCCTAATCTCGAAGAAGTAGTGACGAGAGGTTGACTTTGACACTCACTAAGGATCAATAATATCATAATAGAATATAATTAATTAAACATAATTTTTAGGTGAACAACAATAATTTTATTAACAAGCAGAAACGATTAATTCCTTACATTTCAATAATTTCCAATTTATCAATTAACTTCATAAGAAACAATTAAAATATCAAGGTATCGTGTAATTATTATTATTAGGCACAATTTCTGCCGAGGTCGTACGGCCCGATCCAGAGTATCGTGTACACTGTCGAGGGACGTGCGGCGCGATCCATAGATGCATCTATACTGCCGAGGCGTTCGACTCACTCCACAAGAAAGGAGGACATTTTCTTATGAACCTCCGGAATGAGGAGTTATTATAATATTAACACGTAGGATGTTCAATCTCTATTATCAATTCAATTATTTATACAAAAATTTTAATATATGAAGTTTTGATCTTTTACTATTTCCTCAATCAATTTGCAATATAATTTCAATAATTTAATTAAATAAAAGGAGCAATTATCACAAGTAATTCATGATTTGAGTCCTAAACTACCCGGACTTTAGCATAAATAGTAGCTATGCACGGACTCTTGTCATCTCATGCGTACTTGCCCCCACAATTATCAACAATTATTAATTTAAATCACTTATGGGGTAATTTTCCCCTTACAAGGTTAGACAAGAGACTACTTACCTTGTCTCAAAGCCTACTTCCCGATCATAATATCGCGAAAAATCTTAATTCGGTGCCGAAAAATCCAAAACTATCCAAAAGTTATATAAAATAATTAATACATGCTTAATAATTCGAAATTAAACTGTTAAATATATTACCCAACCCAAAATGGTAAAATTCTTAAAATTTACCCCGGGCCCACGTGCCAGGATTATGGAAATATTTAGAGGAAAACGTTACCCATAATCTCAAGAACTCAAATATCCAATTTTCATCCAATTCCATAACCATTTTCGTGGTTGAAATATCATTTTTGTCAAAACCTAAGTTTTTCATATAAACCATTGATTTGCAAGATTTACAGGTTATAATCTACCCATAATCTATGTATTTAACTCAAAGTGTGTAGAATTAACTTACCTCCAAATTTGCTAGTTGAAATCCTCTCTAAAAAAGCTCCAAAATCGCCCAAGAATGGAGAGAAATGGGCAAAAATGATTGTTTTCCTGTTCTTAAAGCTTTCTGCCAAACATGCCTTTTGCACCTGCGGCTCCGCATATGCGAAAATGCGTCGCAGATGCGGCTTCCTCCTAAGCCGACCCCGTCCGCTTCTACGGCTTGTACATCGCATCTGCGCTCATTCCGCTTTTGCGGTGTCCTCCACGCACCTGCGAGCTTCGCACTTGCGGCAGGCCAAGCTCATGTGCGGTTACAGCAGAAGCTGGAAGTTTCAGTTGTGGCTCCAAAGTCCAAAATTGATTTGAGCCTCGTCGGGTTAACACCCGAGGCTCCCGGGGCCCGCCCGAACATACCAACAAGTTTGAAATCATAAAACGGACTCTCTCGAATCCTCGGAACGTGTAAAATAACATCAAAACTAAGAATCATGTCTCAAACCAAATTGATTCAACTTAGAATTTTTAAATTCTTCAAACTTACTCTGAACGTGCTGAAATATACTTATACTACTCAGAATGACACCAAATTTTACTTGCAAGTCTTAAATCTCCATACAGAGCTATTCTCAGGCTCGGAATTCTAAACGAACTTCAATTACTCCAAAACCTACTCCAAACCAAATCTAAAGAACATTAAACCTTCAAATAGTTGATTTTCACTATTAAGCTCCGAAATATCCCCGGTTTGTCCAAAACCCGATTCAAACATACGCCCAAGTCCAAAATCATCATATGAACCTATTGGAACCATCAAATTTTGATTCCGGGCCGTTTTCTCAAAATATTGACCGAAGTCAAACTCAACATTTTAAGGCCAACTTAAGGAACTAAGTGTTCCAATTTTATCTCGAACGCTTCCAAATCCCGAACGAATCATCCCCGCAAGTCATAAATTAATAAAAGCACATATGTGGAGCTTTATTTAGGGGAAAATAGTTCTAAAAGTCAAAACGACCGGTTGGGTCATTACAAAATAGATAAACATATTTACGGCGGAGTCTTATATGGATAAGCTTCTTCAGAAAGTTTATTTACAATGGAGTACTAAATGAATATCCATAATATAATATATTTATAATACTCCCCCTTGGATATTCATTAAAAGATAATGTGTCTCATTAAAACCTTACTAGAAAAAACCCCGTGGGAAAAAAATTCCAGTAAAGGAAAAAGAGTACACATATTTAGTAATACGCATAACTAGTTGTCTCATTAAAAACCTTATAAGGAAAACCCTATGGGAAAAAATCTTAGTAAGGAAAAAAGAGTACATCGCGTATTTTACTCCCCCTGATGAAAACCTTGTTTTAAATATTTGAGTCTCCGCATTCCAAACTTGTATACCATCTTCTCAAAAGTTGAAGTTGGCAAAGATTTAGTGAATAAATCTGCTGGATTGTCACTTGAACGGATTTGTTGCACATCAATGTCACCATTTTTCTGAAGATCATGTGTGTAGAATAATTTTAGTGAAATGTGCTTCGTTCTATCTCATTTTATAAATCCCACATTCAATTGGGCTATGCATGAAGCATTATCTTCGTATAAAATTGTGGGTATTTTCTTACATTCCAAACCATATTTTTCTCGAATAAAATGAATTATTGATCTCAACCTTATACATTCCCTACTTGCTTCATGAATAGCTATTATTTCAGCATGATTTGAAGAAGCAGCAACAATAGATTGATTTTTGGAGCGCCATGATATGACAGTACCTCCACATGTAAACATGTACCCGGTTTGAGATTTAGCTTTATGGGGATCAGATAAATAACATGCATCTGCATAACCAACAAGATCTGCACTATCTTTGTTAGCATAAAACAAACCCATATTAAGAGTTCCCTTTAAATATCACAATATATGCTTAATCTCGTTCCAATGTCTCCGTGTAGAAGAAGAACTATATCTTGCTAGTAAATTAACAGAAAATGATATGTCAGGCCTTGTAGCATTAGCAAGATATATTAGTGCACCAATTGCACTGAGATAGGGTACTTCGGGACCAAGGAGTTCCTCATCCTCTTCTGGAGGTCGGAACAAATCCTTATTCATTTCAAGAGATCGAACCACCAGTGGTGTAGTCAATGGGTGTGCTTTGTCCATGTAAAAGCGTTTTTAGACCCTTTCTGTATAGGCAGATTGATGGATAAAGATCCCGTCTGCTAAATGTTCAATTTGTAGACCAAGACAAAGTTTTGTCTTTCCAAGATCTTTCATCTCAAATTCTTTCTTAAGATATTCAATTGCCTTTTGGAGCTCTTTTGGAGTTCCAACAAGATTTATGTCATCAACATAAACAGCAAGTATAATAAATTCTAAAGCCATTTTCTTTATAAAAATACATGGACAAATAACATCATTTATATAAACCTCTTTTAGCAAATATTCACTGAGGCGATTATACCACATGTGCCCAGATTGCTTTAAACTATATAAAGATCTTTGTAATCTGATTGAGTACATTTTCCGAGATTTTGAATATGCTTCAGGCATTTTAAATCCTTCGGGGATTTTCATGTAAATTTCATTATCAAGTGACCCATATAGATAAGCTGTAACCACATCCATGAGATATATTTCAAGCCTTTCACGTAAGGCTAAACTGATGAGATATCGAAATATTATGGCATCCATAACGGGTGAATATGTTTCTTCATAATCGACTCCAGGTTGTTGTGAAAATCCTTGTGTGACAAGGCGAGCCTTGTATCTTTCAACTTCATTTTTATCATTCATTTTTCGCACAAAAAATCCATTTATGACCAACTGGCTTTGTATCAGCACGTGTTTGGACTACTGGTCCAAAGACCTCTCTTTTAGCAAGTGGCTTCAATTCCGATTGAATTGACTCTTGCCATTTTGGCTAATCAGATCTTTGTCGACATTCTTCGACAGATCAAGGTTCAAGATTCTCACTATCTCTCATAATGTTAAGTGCAACATTATATGCAAAAATATTATCTACCATTATTTCAGATCACTTTAAATTAATCCCATCACCAGTAGAACTTATTAAAAGTTCCTTACTCACTTGAGTCTCGGGTTCATTGATTTCTCCAGGAATCATAGAATTAATCAGATCATGGGTCTCTTCAGGAGATCCCTTTATAGTATCATTTTGATCATTTGTTGATATTCGTTTTCTAGGATTTCGATCCTTAGAACCCAAAGGCCTACCACGCTTCAGGCGTGCTTTAGGTTCACTAGCTCTCATTCTAGTAGATGGTCCTGCTGGGACATCAATTCGGATAGGCACATTCTCTTCATGAATATGTGACTTAGTTATCCATTTCAAATCAGTAAATGTGTATGGCATTTGATTTGCTATATTCTGTAAATGGATGATCTTCTGGACCTCCTAATTACATATAGAAGTACGTGGATCAAAGTGAGATAATGATAAAACTTTACACACAATTTCTCTTTTGATTTCTTTTTTCTCTCCCCCTAATTGTGGGAAATTTGTTTCATCAAATCGACAATCTGTAAATCGAGCAATAAATAAATCTTCTATCAATAGTTCAAGATAGCGAATAATAGAGGGTGATTCAAACCCAATATATATTCCTAACCTTCTTTGGGGGCCCATCTTACTGCGCTGTGATGGTGCTACTGGCACATATACAACATATCCAAAATATTATAGATGGGCAATATTTGATTCATGACTAAAAAACTAATTGTAACGGAGAATATTTATTATAATGTGTCGGTCTGAGACGGATAAATGATGTTGCATGCAAGATAGGATGGCCCCAAATAGTAGTGAACAATTTGTTTTCATAAGTAGTGGTCTTGCTATCAATTACATGCGTTTAACAAATGACTCTGCAAGACCATTTTGAGTTTGAACATAAGCTACAAGATGTTCAACTTTTATTCCAACTGATAGACAGTAATCATCAAAAACTTGAGATGAGAATTCTCCATCATTATCAAGGCGAATAGACTTTATAGGATAATGTGGGAATTGTGCCCTTAATCAAATTATTTAGGCTAATAGCTTTACAAACGCCGGGTTGCGAGATGATAGTAGGCACACATGAGACCATCTTGAAGATGCATCTATTAGGACCATAAAATATCTAAACAGCCCACTTGGTGGATGAATAGGTCCACATATATCCCCATGTATACGTTCTAAAAAGGTAGGAGATTCAATGTCAACCTTCATTAGTGATGGTCTAGTGATCATTTTGTCTTGATAACAAGCATCACAAGAAAATTAATTATTTGTTAGAATCTTCAGGTTCTTTAATGGATGCCCACTCGAATTTTCAGTAATTCGTCTCATTATTATTGATCCAAGATGACCTAAACGACCATGCCAAAGTACAAAAGTATTTGAATCCGCAAACTTCTGGTTTACGATAGAGTGTACTTCAACTGTACTAATTTTTGAATAGTATAAGCCAGAAGATAAAGTTGGTAACTTTTCAATAATGCATTTCTGGCTAGAAATATTCTTTGTAATACAAAGATATTCCACATTCATTTCATCTATTGTCTCAACATGATGCCCATTTCGGCAGATATCTATAAAACTCAACAAGTTTCTTCGGGACTTGGAGGAGAACAATGCATTGTCGATAATAAGTTTTGTTCCCTTAGACAGAAATATAATGGTTCTTCCGGAGCCTTCAATCAAACTTATATTATCAAAAATTGTTGAAACATTTGCTTTTTCCTTATGCAAATAAGAAAAGTATTTCTGATCCTTGAATATGGCATGAGTTGTTCCACTATCAATTACACTAATATCTTCATGATTGGTCTTTGATCCAAACATAATTTGAGCATTATACATATTCTTCAAAATGACATAAAAAAAATATATTATAGTAAACATCATTATCAAATGATAACTTTTATTTATGTACAATAATTACATAACCATACTATCTATTGCAAACAACCAAAATTAAAATATTTATATTTTTACAGATTCATCACCGATCACATGACTTGTTTCTCCTTCGGGGAGTGCAAAATAATAAGCTACATCCAAATGCATGAAGTCTAAATTATTTTCAGAAATAAAATTTGCTTCAACATTTTTCTCTATCTTCTTCAGGGAGGCTTGATAAAGCTCAACCAGGTGCTTTGGCGTACGACAGGTACGTGACCAGTGCCCTTTTCCTCCACATCTATAGCATGCATTTTCTGCCTTTGTTGCTTGCACTGTTTCATGCTTTTGTTCCTTCCTTTTCCACTGTTGGTGGTGAGGAGGGTTGTTTGGTGCATTATTATTACCACGATTAGATTTTCTTCCCCGACCACGGCCATGACCACGTCTGGGGCCACGTCCTCTTCCACGCTTAGCTTGGTGGAAGTTCGTCTCATTCACTTCAGGGAATGGACAAGAACTAATAGGTCGGTTTTCATAATTTTTCATTAATAGCCCATTATGTTGCTCGGCTATAAGAAGATGTGAGATAAGTTCAGAATTCTTTTTGAATCCCATCTCTCGATATTGCTGTTGTAGGAGCATATTCGAGGCATGAAAAGTGGTGAAAGTTTTCTCCAACATATCATGATCAGTAATATTATCACCACATAATTTCAATTGGGAAATAATTCTGAACATAGCAAATTATATTCACTGATAGATTTAAAATCTTGTAGCCTTAGATGAGTCCAATCATTACGTGCCTGTGGAAGAACGACCATCTTCAGGTGGTCATAGCTATCTTTTAAATTATTCCACAGTATGATCGGATCTTTAATAGTGAGATATTCCATTTTCAAGCCTTTATCAAGGTGATGGCGTAAGAATATCATTGCTTTGGCACGATCTTGGTTTGATGCTTGATTTTTGTCCTTGATGGTGTCTGCCGGACCCATCGCATCAAGATGAATTTCCGCATCAAGCACCCAAGACATGTAGCTTTTGCCCGATATATCCAGGGCTACAAATTCAAGTTTAGAAAGATTTGACATTATTTAGAAAAAGAAAATTCGTACATGTGATACTTTCAAAGTATTTGCTCGAGATGGTAGAGTCTCGTGCTGATAACGTGTTATAAAATAAAGACTAGTATAGAGAGAAACTGATATATTATTCAAACTTCAAACTTATTTACATAATGAACTGAATTCTCCTCTATTTATACAAGAAAGGAAGCTGCTACTGAAAGCTGCTTTGTAAGCTGCTACTTTAAGCTGCTTGTAAGATGCTACTGTAACAGATATATATAATCTTCTATCATGAGTAATATTTATCCATAACGGAGTAGCGAAATGATAAACTCATTGTACCAGATATAGATAATCTTCTACCAGGGTAATTTTTATCCGTAACTGAGTACCGAAAGAATAAGCTTATTCAGATATTTATTTTCAATAGAGTACTAAATAAATAAATATATTTAATGCGAAATATCATGTGAATAAATTTCTTGAGCAAGTTTATTTACAACATATTAGTAAACAAACAACAAAATTTAACCTTTCATCTAAATTTGTTACGACTAATATTGAATAGGTTTTTAAGCTTTCTTCCTTATTTCTGCCGAACATTTCCTCAGCTCAGCAAAACCCCCAAAATGGAAGTAGACATGGAAAATCTATTTACACCGCCGTGGCTGGAATTACCGCCGGAGATTACATCGACGATACTACAGAAGCTGGGGACGATAGAGATACTGAGAAATGCAGATAAAGTGTGTACAACTTGGCGCCGATTATGCGAAGACCCAGCCATGTGGCGAGTTATCAACATGCGAGACAATGTTTGGGACATGTTGGAAGGTTACTTGGAACAGATATGCCGCGAAGCAGTGGATCGTAGCCAGGGTCAATTAATTGATATCAATCTTGAGTACTTTGGCAGCGATAATTTGCTCTATTATATTGCTGAAAGGTCCCATTTCTTAACCCTAATTTTCCTGTTTCTTTTCTCTCTCTTGTATATGCTTAATTGTCTTACTTTGGAGTCAGTTTATAGGTACCTTTCTGTTATGCTAGGAACAATTTTTAACTAGAATGGGAAAACAGGATTTTGCTCTAGCTTGAAATTTAGTTACAATTCGGAAAAAATACTCCCCTGTCCCAATTTATGTGAGGGCATTTGACTGGGCACAGTATGTAAGAAAGAAAGGAAGGTTTTTGAAACTTGTAGTCTAAAACATGTCACAAGGAATTATATGGCTATAAATAATCTCATTAAGGGTAAAATGAGACGTTAAATTGTTTCTGGATATAGAAAGTTGTCATTCTTTAGGGATACACCAAAAAGGGAAGATTGTTACATAAATTGAACCAGAGGAATAAGCAACAGACGAAGCTCGATCAAACTTCCTCCATTTGACCCATCACCTGAATCGAATGAGGATAGAACAAAATTAGAATAAGATGAGAGAGAGAGAGAGAGAGAGATTGCTATAAACGTGATTCCTTCTTTCTGGTTTTTGTGGCATTTGTATCAATGAAGAAGAAGAGCCTCCACCATTGATGTCAATTTGTGGATTTAAATTGTGGGCCGTTCTATCTGATTTGCAGTGTTGAGTAAATAAGTGTAATTCAGACTTTTCCTGGTCCAAATGTCGTAATCCCCCTTTTAATTTAACTCTCCGGCTCTCAACACTTTCATTTTATTATTTGTGATATTAATCACTTACTCAATACTTTTAAACATTCTTCACCTAACATTCCACCCTCTCCGAATCAGTATCTACCTTAAAACTGCAAATTGATGAATGTGGGAGAACTGATTCTTCAAGAAATCCCAATCATCTCTCCCCAGTGTAAGATTTGACCATTGCACCAACACCTATACTGTAGCTCGATTATTTTTCTTAATCATCTTCCTTTTTGAAATGTCTATTGGCTACTAGTTCAATGAGAAAGTGTCCTTCTTCTCCCAAGTTTGACAAATTAGTATGAACGGTATTGTTAGCTCCTACCTTCTTTTTCAGTAGTGATATGTGGAATACTTTATGTACTGGGACCCCATAGATAACTCCAATTATAAGACAACTGGCCTATCATCAACAGTGCTTTAGAAGGCCACTGTATTTTGAGCTTAGCTTGAAGTTCTTGCGCAAGGCGATGGAACTTATTCTATAAGGTTGCAGCTTGAGGTACCACCCCATGTCTCCTCATGGAATTCATGCTCAGTCTTGTCAGCATAGTATTTCATTCTGGCTTGTGCTTTGGACAGGTTGTCTCTCAGCACTTGTCTCATGGCTTGCCTGTGCGAGATACTATGTGCACCTTAATGAGTGACTGAAGGCCAAGAGATAAATGAGAGGAGGAATGGAGGATAGCCATAAATAACCTCAAAGGGAATGCAACAGAGAGCAGTATGATAGTTGATATGCACCACCATTCAGCCAAGGGAAGCCAAGACATCCATTTCCTGGCGTGTCACATTGTCATAGCTCTGAGATAATTTTTTTTTATAAGGTAAATTGTATTAATCAAAAGGGAGAAAAAACTCCCGCATACAAGAAGTATACCAAAAAGTAAAGAATTTACATCAGAACATGATTCTCTACAAAAGACGCCCAATCTTCTACACAAGTAGGGGCTATATGTGTGCACCATAAAACGATCAAAGATAAAAGGCTATTCTTAAGATGTGAAAACGGAGACTCAATCCCCTCAAAAACTTTCTTATTTCTCTCTCCCCAGACTATCCACATGAGAGCTAACAGGGCGAACTTCCACGCCTTTTGTTTGCTTCTTCTACGGAAACCGGCCCAGCTATATAGCATTTCCTTTACAGTATTTGGCATCACCCATTGAACACCAAAAAGATTCAGGATTGCCTTCCACAAACCCCAGGACACAGGGCAATGCAGCATAAGATGATCAACTTCTTCCCCTGAGCTTTTACACATGTAGCACCAACTCACATGTGTAATTCCTCTCTTTCGCAGATTTTCAGCTATCAAGATCACTCCCCTCGCTGCTAGCCATGCAAAAAAGCACACCTTCGTGGGTGCCTTAGGAATCCAGATCAATGAGTATGGAAAAATAGCCTCCTCTCTCACCAACATACTCTGGTAAAAGGACTTTACGGTGAACAAACCATCGCCACGCAACCCCCATCTCCAAGAATCGCAAGATGGATGGGGCCTGTCTTGCCCGTATAGCAGTGCCAACAAATTTTGGAGCTCCGCAATCTCCCAATCTTGCATGTTCCTTCTAAAAGAGAGGTCCCATACTACCCCCTTCATGCTCCTTGCGAATCTGTTGGACCATCAATTCCTTCTGGTTTGAAACTTTAAAAACGTGGGGGAAAGAGACCCTCAGAGTATCCTCTCCACACCACCTGTGATTCCAAAAGTTGATTCTCCTTCCATCTCCCACCCTGCAAGTGATGTTGCCATAAAAAGCTTCCCAGTTCTTCATGATGTTCCTCCACATGCCACACCCGAACAGTGCTGTGATTGCCTTGGTCCTCCAACCCCCTCCCGTGGAATCGTACTTTTCTACTATGACCTCCTTCCATAGAGCATGCTCTTCTATCCCGAATCTCCACAGCCACTTCCCCAACAAAGCTCTGTTGAATACCCTAAGATCTTTTACTCTAAGTCCACCCCACTTCTTTGGGCAAGTGACTGTCTGTCAATTCACTAAATGAAACTTTCTAGTTCCATCCGCCGTATCCCAAAGAAAATTCCTTTGAAGCCGCTCCAGTTTTTCTGTGATGCTCGCAGGAGCTTGCAACAAGGACAAATAATAGGTAGGGATACTCGACAAAGTGCTTTTGATAAGCACTTCCTTACCGCCTTTTGACAAGTACCGTTTCTGCCAGCCTGCTAATCGTTTTTCAACCCTTTCAATGATTGGATTCCAAACTGTAGTATTCTTTTGCAAAGCGCCCAATGGTAGACCCAGGTAAGTAGTGGGAAGAGAGCCCAACTTGCATCCGAGAACATGAGACAAAGCATCAATGTTAGCAACCTCACCCACCGGGAAAATCTCACACTTGCCGAGGTTGATTTTGAGTCCTGATACTATCTGAAATCACTGCAGTACCTGCTTCAGGCAGGTTAACTGATCCATATCAGCATCACAGAAAACCAGGGTGTCATCCGCAAAAAGTAAATGAGAGACTCTTCGGGCACTGCGCACCCCAATCGGAGCTGAGAATCCTCTTAAGAAGCCTCCACCCGCCGCACGATCCATCATTTTACTCAGAGCATCTATCACTAAAATGAATAGCATGGGGGATAGGGGGTCACCTTGCTTGAGACCCCTGGAGATGCCAAAGAAACCACACGGGCTACCATTAACCAGGACATAGAATCTGACTTAGGAAATGCAGAACTTGATCCATCCCCTCCATCTTTCCCCAAACCCTATCCGCTTCATAATGAAGTCCAGGAACTCCCAATTGACATGATCGAAAGCCTTCTCAAGGTCCAACTTGCACAGTAAGTCGGGTTCTCTATTTTTCCTTCTGGAGTCTACAAGTTCATTTCCCACCAGAGCAGCATCCACGATCTGCCTACCTTCCACAAACGCATTCTGGGAGGACGAAACAGACACGTCAAGAACCTTCTTGAGTCTGTTGGAGAGCACTTTAGAAATAATCTTGTAAATGCTCCCCACGAGACTGATAGGCCTGTAGTCTCTGATACAAGATGTGCCTTCTTTCTTAGGCACAATAGTAATAAAAAAAGCATTGATGCTTCTCTCGAAAGCACCATTCACGTGGAAGTATTCGATGGCTTCCATCAACTCCCCCTTAATGGTGTCCCAACAGAGCTGCAAGAAGGCCAAGGAGAAACCATCAGGCCCGGGGGCCTTATCACCAGCACAACTCGACACAGCATCGTGTACCTCCTCCTCCTCGAAAGCTCTTTCTAGCCACTCACTGTCTCCCTCCCCTATGTGGTTGAACTCTATTCCCCCCAAAGTAGGCCTCCAACTAACTTCCTCTTTGTATAAGTTCTCGTAAAACCCCACTATCGCCCCTTTTACCTCCTCCTCTCCCTCAATACTCACCCAATCCACAACTAAGGACTGAAGTTTCTCCTTCGATTTGCAACCGCAACCCTGTGGAAAAACTTGCTATTCGAATCCCCCTCCTTTAACCAGAGCGCCTTTGATTTTTGCCGCTAACTAGTCTCCTGAGCTATTGCTAACTCGACTATTTCCCTCTTAACCTCCCCCAATCTCGCTTTCTCAGATTCATCTAGCTCCCTCGCCCCTTCCCCTCTATCTAATTCCCCCAATTCATGCATAAGCTTCCTCATTTTGACCTCTACCCTCCCGAAGACCTCCTTATTCCACCTAATAATATCTCTCTTGAGCAATTTGAGTTTCTTCGACAGACGGAATGAAGGTGACCCTGATACCCTGTAGCTTGTCCACCATTCTTTCACTTTGTCACCAAATCCTGGCACTTTCAACCACATGTTCTCGAATCGGAAGGGAGCACGCACCCCCTCCCTCTGCATCCATCTAGCAAGATAGGCAAATGATCCGAAGTCAGCCTAGGTAAAGAAATCTGCAGCACATTCGGCACTAGCTCATTCTAGGAGGGCGATATCAAAAATCTATCAAGTCTAGACCTTGAGTTGGAATCCTCCGCCCTGACCCAAGTAAACCTTTCCCCTGACAGAGGAAGATCAGTGAGAAAGTGATCATTGATGAAGTCAGAAAACTCCTCCATGGCCCTCGAAATCAAATTACACCCTAATCTTTCCTCCGGGAATCTAATAATGTTAAAGTCTCCCCCTAGAACCCATGAAATGTCCCATTCCCCCATAATATTGGCCAGTTCCTCCCAGAAAGACACCTTGAACCCTTCCCCTACCGGTCCGTACACTCCTCCAAATCCCCACTCCACCCCACTCACTCTATCTTTGACGAGAGCTGCTAAAGAAAAAACACCCTTCCTAATCTCCTTTACCTCCAAGCTTCTATCATCTCACATAAGTAGAATGCCCCCGGCACTTCCCGCTGCTGGGACCCAGTCATATTTCACCCAACTACCTCCCCAAACACTTCTCACGATCGCATCCGACAAAACTTCCATTTTGGTCTCCTGAAAACAAACTAGGTTGGCACCCCACTCCCTAACTCCCACTTTGATGATGACCCTTTTTTTTGGGTCGTTCATCCCCTCACATTCCATGAAAGAATCTTAACTTCCATAAGTAACAATAGCCCCCATTTCCCCACCCCCCCCTAGCCGAGGTCCCTTTCTCCCTGTCACACACTCGACCCCTCTTCTGATACACCACTACATTCCCTAAGTTATTTTGCTTAACACTTTTACCCAACTCCCTCCCTGCGCCTTCGTAAAAAGGTTGTTGCTCAATCTCCCTCAACAGTTCTAGCACCCTATCTTCCTTCCCTTTAAAAGAAACACCTAAAATCTTCCCAAAGTTTAATAGTTTATCCTCCATCCAGAAGGACATATCCCCTTCTCCAATCCGTGACGAAATTGGACATGCGTCTTCTGTAAGTACCTTTTCCTTGCCCCTACCGGAGGAATGCAAGACCATAGCATTGCTAGTAATAGGAACTCTAGGTGCCGGGTGGATCTCGTCGTTTCCTTGAGAGGCACCAACCTCTGATATTAATGCTTCTCTGGCAGTGTATCGTGATGGAGCCTTTGGCGGCATATTAACTGGTATTACTGGCCCGCCACTGACATCAATTTGGGGCAAGCGCAACAATCTCCCCAGAAGAGGAAGGAGATTGTATTGTAACCTCAGTACAGCTAAGCATAAGGGGAGATGAGGGGGCAATGGAGCTGGGTTCGTCAGAGGCGGGGGGCCGTGGAATAATACCACCAGCTTTTGCCGGTGCTGCCCCTGGAGCAGTGGCCGAAGAGGGGCGCAAGTCACTAGTGCTTGGTGAAGAAATACCACTGTGTGAGGCATCATTGGCCGAAGAAGAAAGAGCGACTGCTCCCATATGTTTAGGAGCCTTATCAGACGCAACTTGATATAATCGGGGCTCCTTGGGATCAATTCTAATAGAATTGGGAAAAGTTGTTAGGCCCATGTGTGGAGGCCTATGCCTATACTTGCTGAAATCTTGTCCGACCCTATGATAGTTAAAAGAGGACTGTCCCATTTTGCCTTTCCAGCCCCGCATCACTAACCCATTCACGTCTTTTCCTCCTGTTAAAATTTTGTCTTCTTCTTCCAAATTCAAACCTCCCGTCACTTCTCGATCTAATGTCTGATTCCAGCTTAGTCCACTGATCCGGTGAGCCCTCCCCTCCCCTCAGAGACTGATTTCCCCTTCCCTCCCTTCTATTTGACCTTCCCTTTTCTTCCGCCACTATTACAAGCATAAAGATAGGGCGAAATTCAGGGCTCAACCAAACCCTATAACTCAAGTAGCCATCTTCCACCACAGTGGAGACAGGGATTCTGCCCCCTTTCCTCACCACAATCCTCACTCACGAGAGATCGTGTAAGCTGCAAGTGACATTAATAAAACCCCCACAGATTTTTCCAATCTTCTTGAATAGGTCAAGACACCAAAGATGCACCGGGAGACCCACCATGTTGACCACCAATGTTTCGCCAGTGAAACGAGGGTCGAGACACCCATCGTGCTCCACCCATCTGTCTAGCTTTAAGAAGTTCCCATCGAACCACCTGTTTCCTCTGACAAGAATTTCTGAAGCTTGAGACTCGTCGACAAATCGAAAGAGATATTGCGTGTTCCCCAGTTGCGATATTTTCAGCCCGTCCTTGACGTTCCATGTCTCTGCTGCCCAGTTCCTAACAGCCTCTGGTGAACCAACCCATTTGGAGAAAGACCCAATCAAACAAGATTCCAAGAAACCCTTATGCCTGAGAGTGTGCTCCTCGGACAGCGAGAAGTGCGGCTCCTGCCCTACGTCAAGCTTTCGATGGCATCTTCCCCCAAGTTCTAGGGCTGGCCAAGAGCCAGCTTTGATGAAAGACATGTTTTCCAGTTTTCTAGATTCTAGGGAGAAGTAGGAGCTTCTCTCTGTAGAGTCCATCATAACTAAACCAAAAGCCTCGCTAGGAGGCTGACCGAAGAAGAGGAAGTTAGAGGGAGTGAAATTTGGCCGGAAAAAGCCACATCTATCGTCGGAAAATAGTAAAAGTGGTCGGAATTTGGAGGTTGGTGGATGGGTGGGGTCGGAACAGCCTCGCGAAGAGGCTGTCTGAAGAAAAGAAGTTGAGATCTGGCCTGGAAAGGCGTCACGCGCCCGCGCGTGGGTTAGAGGTAGTCGGAGCTCTGCCGCGCGTGACGGCGCGTGGGGTGTCGGATTCCGAAGATTTTTTCTGGGGTAGTGTCGCGGCGTGGTTGGCTCTCGTATGGTGGTGGTGAAATCTTAGGATTCATGATTCTCAGGCGTCTCGGGGAGAGTGCCTGGGAGCATTTTCTCTGTTTTTCAAACTAAGGGCACAGATTATAGCCTTGCATTCAGAACTTTGATAGTCTAACTTGACTTGGTGTAGCAGTTTTGGACAAATCCAAAGTGACCATGGTTGATTAGTGACTGATTGTTAGCAGTGGATACATTTCCTTAACTTTATGGGAGTTATAGAGTTGATAGTTTCACTATAAAGTTGCTCCCTTGTCTTCTTGTTTTACCTAACTGTGAAAAGATTCAAAATAAAGAACAGTAGGCTGAAGATGAATCTTGATATCCCTCTTAGTAACATGGACAAGAGAAACAATACATGGTAAGTATAGATCTTCCTAATGTCTGATAGACTGGATTATCTTTCAGTGAAGGCCCTAAGAATATACTCTCAACCAGATTCTTTTTGTGTTTATGGTTCTGTTACGAGTGTTTATGCATTATCATGCTTATTGTGCTTAAACAGGTTTGCACAATAACAAACAGCTTTAAAGCGAGTGTTTTCTGAACTAGTTTTTTGTTGTTTAGGTCAAGAGATTTTCTGTCATGTCGGGTATGTTAATAGTATTTTTTGTGGAAGTGTTACATTGTCATTTTACATGCTGCAAAACTAAGCAGCGAGAACAAAATACTTTGGTCAAGTCTCTCAGATCAGTTGCCTAGGATCACCCTTCTCTAGTGACCCTTTTCCTACTCTCTTATCTCCTAGGCGGGAGCTGGATTGATCTTTTTTCTCTAATCAAATAAAAGAGGAATTGGATTTGCACACCTGAGTAATCAAATTAATTCAATGAGGCTTTACATGAGATAGTGCCTTTGTTTAAGTTATTCAGATTATTACAACAAGTCAACAACAACTACGCCTCAGTCCCAAACAAGTTGGGTCGGTGATATGAATCCTCATTCCTTCGTTTTGCTCAACTCATATCATCATCATTACCAAATAAAATAAAAGTGCAAGTAAAACAAAGGTAAATAAATTTATATATATATATATATATATATATATATATATATATAGTAATAATAATAATAATAATAATAATAACAATAATAATAATAATAGAAATTTTCTACCAAGTTTAAAACCTGTTCACAACTAGTAGGTATCACATACATGGATTTTTCTCTTCCATTGTGCCCTATCTTTAGCTAAGTTATTCAGATTGCTTAGCTGATTTTGAGAGAAGTGAACACTATCCAGATGTCGCTTAATATTGTTTAAGCTTGAGAGAGAAGTGAACAACCTCACAACCTTCTACGGCTGTAACTTGATCCTTTCCGTTTTTTAAAGTACTCATGGTTCAAATTTAATTGGGATATTCAGTTGATAAATCTTTTTTTCTCATATCTTATTATTGAGCCTCTATAATTTGGATGGTACAGGTTCCACTGAGAATTGGAGCATTTATGTGCTCCTTGATTCATGGTAGAATTAACAGCAGTGATTGTGTTGCACTGAGAAGAGATCATAAATCCTTGAATCCTATTGGATGCATCTTGGATGATATCAGCTGACTAACACTCATCTGTTTCATTGTTGTGCTTAGAAATTCTCTAGTTCTTCGAGCAATCTTTAACACGTCATTCCAGAAATTATTAAATGTTAAAACATTAGAGATTTGGTTGAGCAAGGACGGTAGTATTTAGTCAAGCAAAAGAGAGTGGTTAAACCACTAAAGCTTGGTTTGGTTTAGATTTGAAGAGACACTGAATGCTGAAGACAGCTAAGATGGAGTATAGACATTGGGAATGCACTTTGTATTAAGCTGGTTTATTGTTGAGGAGCTTCATTAAGTATAAGAACATAATAATTATCAGCAAGTCTTTTTGATAAGCTTAAAAGCTTTATTAAAGAAAGTACCAAGATGGTGCAAAAGAGTACATGAAATAGATAGAGGCTTATAAGCAGCCTATTACTGTTTCCTTCCTGCTATTGAGAATGGACCGCTGGACGACAAACATAAGTATAAATGTGTGTTTCTTTTTTTTTTTTGAAATCTCTTTACTGCTATATATGAAATTGGAATCTAGAACTTAATGAATTTTCATTGAAGGCAACTTCAAGAAAAGTTTGTCTCCCTTTTTTGGTCATGGCGGGGGAAAAGAAAAGAGGGTTTGAGGCACTGTTGGGGTCAGATTGATTTCGTTCATCCTTGATCAGGAGCCTATAGAACAGGATCTGTTCTATAGGCTCGTACCATTGTATCCTTGAGTTCTAAGGAGACAGAAAACCAAGTCTGGTTGATGAGACGTGGTTATGAGACTAGAGCGTGATTAACAGTCTACCATGGTTACTTGTGGCCTTGGAGCAGTAGAGGATCGTTACAGTCTCCAATCTTTTCTTCTCAAAAAAAAAAAAAACTTTGTTCGGCAGGAAATTCATAAAGTTTGCACATTTTGATAAAATGGGACATTATGTGCAAAATCAATGTTGTCAAAGGCTCATATGAGCTGTGCTTAAGCCCTGAAGCTCAAAAAAGCTCGGGAATGCGCTTCGCCTCACTTAGGCTGCGCTTTTGTGTAGGCAAGGCATCTGTTCTATAGGCTCGTACCATTGTATCCTTGAGTTCTAAGGAGACAGAAAACCAAGTCTGGTTGATGAGACGTGGTTATGAGACTAGAGCGTGATTAACAGTCTACCATGGTTACTTGTGGCCTTGGAGCAGTAGAGGATCGTTACAGACTCCAATCTTTTCTTCTCAAAAAAACAAAACTTTGTTCGGCAGGAAATTCATAAAGTTTGCACATTTTGATAAAATGGGACATTATGTGCAAAATCAATGTTGTCAAAGGCTCATCTGAGCCGTGCTTAAGCCCTGAAGCTCAAAAAAGCTCGGGCATGCGCTTCGCCTCACTTAGGCTGCGCTTTTGTGTAGGCAAGGCATCTGTTCTATAGGCTCGTACCATTGTATCCTTGAGTTCTAAGGAGACAGAAAACCAAGTCTGGTTGATGAGACGTGGTTATGAGACTAGAGCGTGATTAACAGTCTACCATGGTTACTTGTGGCCTTGGAGCAGTAGAGGATCGTTACAGACTCCAATCTTTTCTTCTAAAAAAAAAAAAAACTTTGTTCAGCAGGAAATTCATAAAGTTTGCACATTTTGATAAAATGGGACATTATGTGCAAAATCAATGTTGTCAAAGGCTCATCTGAGCCGTGCTTAAGCCCTGAAGCTCAAAAAAGCTCGGGCATGCGCTTCGCCTCACTTAGGCTGCGCTTTTGTGTAGGCAAGGCATCTGTTCTATAGGCTCGTACCATTGTATCCTTGAGTTCTAAGGAGACAGAAATCCAAGTCTGGTTGATGAGACGTGGTTATGAGACTAGAGCGTGATTAACAGTCTACCATGGTTACTTGTGGCCTTGGAGCAGTAGAGGATCGTTACAGACTCCAATCTTTTCTTCTCAAAAAAAAAAAACCTTTGTTCGGCAAGAAATTCATAAAGTTTGCACATTTTGATAAAATGGGACATTATGTGCAAAATCAATGTTGTCAAAGGCTCATATGAGCCGTGCTTAATCCCTGAAGCTCAAAAAAGCTCGGGCATGCGCTTCGCCTCACTTAGGCTGCGCTTTTGTGTAGGCAAGGCACTAAGGTGTGTTCCTCATTGCCCATAAGTTCTAATTGGAATAGAGCCGTACAAAAAAATAAATGTAATTGGCAAAAAAGATGTAATTGTTAAGGAAATTATTATGAATGAAATTCTTATTTTCTTCTTGCATTACATATATTTTTTTCTTCGTTGAACCTTTTTTCACTAAAGCCCACACTTTAATCACGCTTTGCGCTTAAAGCTCCCATAGACCTGGAGCGATTTTTAATGCTTTTCGCCTTTGACAACACTGCAAAATGATGAAAGTAGGATGATATTTACCCCGTTCTTAAAAATTAGGGCCACTTACTGTTTCTTTTTTACGATTGAATCTTAGATGTGCTGGGACCATTATAGAATTAGTTTAGAACTATGTTTGGGAGGCTTTTCTGCAGAAAGGCAACTTAACAGTTGAACAAACGAAAAGCAAGCTACTTTATGTTCACAGTATTTTGGTTGCGACCCAGCTAACTTTCATGAAAACATTTGTACAGGCATAAGCATGTGCTCATAAATGTCTACTACTAAAACTACTATATGTGATGCCTTTAAATTATGTACAACAAATGATCATGTAATTTGCTCGGCCAATTTAACTGTGCGCTACTGCTCCTTCCTTGATCGTTTGATGCCTTTGTATGTTCATATCCCTGCTAATTTTTAAATGTTGCATCTGTCTTTCTTGTTATTAAGTTTGAATCTTTTCAACAGGTCACCTCAGCTCAAACGTCTTAGACTCCTATGCTCCTACAATGTCTCAGGTGAGGCGTTGAGTGCGGCATTGAAGAAGTGTCCACTATTGGAGGAACTGCACCTTTACCACATCTTAATCGGCAAAGAATCCATTGAAAATATAGGCCGCTCATGTCGTGCTTTGAAGTCATTTAAGTTGAACAACCAGGTATTTAGACACCCCTGCATTGAATACGATGAAGAGGCAATAGCAATTGCAGAGAACATGCCTAAACTGCACAACCTTCAAGTTGTTGGAAATAAGATGACAAATGAAGGGTTGGAAGCTATTCTTAATGGTTGCCCTAACCTAGAATCACTTGATCTGAGACGATGTTTTAATGTCAATCTAGGAGGGGATGTAAGGAAGCGATGTTCTCAACAGATCATATATCTCAGACGCCCTCATGACTCCACCGAAGATTATGAACTTGATGCAGGAATGCATGATTGTGAATCATTTGATGAGGATTACCCATCTGGATTTTCTGACATCGACCTTATCTCAGATGACGATGATTACTATGAATTTTCAGATGTCAGCAACTATTCCGGTGATGAAGAGATGTTCTTTGAATAGCAGTTTGACAGCCCTTCTGCTCTATTGATGGTAAACATGCTGCTAGTATTTCATGAATATCTCAATTTCCATGTCATTTGAACACCTATATAGTTGTTTTCAATGGTTTAATTTTCTAAATGTCCTTTTTCTCTCATATTGTGAGAATATAGGAAAATGGAGAAGATTAACTAGTTGACTGGTTTGTAAGCCCGAAGAACGTGTAGATTTGTGGTAGTTAAATTAAACGTCCTTTGCCTCTCTCATTGTGCAGCTACTCACTATTATAAAGTACACACTTTAATCATTTGATCCTTGTAACTTTTCCTAATGATACTCCAGCTTAATTTGCTCTTCAGTTTTTCTTGTTGATGCCATTAATCTGTTAGATTTTTGCCTTTATTTATCAAGTTTGGGTTGAAGTGAACATTGGGAACTTCTACCTGTTGAGAACTTCATTATTATATTTTGAAAGAAGTGTCCACAACATGAGCAAATCTGAAAGATGATAATTCTTCAAAAAAAAAAAAGAAAGATAAATAATAAAGCCTTTTGTGATATACACCGGCCTCTTTAATTCCTGCTGGAATCTTTTGTTAATAGTATGACAAGCTGAGCCAATAAAGTATATTATGTTCTAATTCTGCTAAGATTGTTGTTTGCTCAATTAAAATAAGTCTGTTGAGATGTGAAGTGAAACTCTAATACAATTACATAAACAGTTGAGATTCATCCGAATTATTTTGAAGCTCACTGATCGCATATAAGCGAACTTTTCGTTTTTGTTTTTTCCAATTTTAACTGCAATGTGAAACAATTATCATAATACTTGTGACTTAAAGATTGAGTATATGTACTTAAAACAAATATCTTGAGAATAATTTTCACAGTCAATGTTCTTTTTTTGTCTCGAATTCAACTTTTTTTTCTCTCTCTTCTTTTTCTTTTTTAATCGCAATTAGTATTTTAATTGAATTGGCAATATCATTTATTCACATTCGAAGTTCTGAGTAAAAATGACTAACGACGAGAAAAACTAAAAAATCACTGTTAGGACATCGAATTCAAAACAAAATTTAAGAGATACCCCAAAATCTTTATCCATTTGTAATAAGCCAATATATGACTAACACGTCAGCAAACAAGTATCTAAGTGTATCCAGTATAGTCCTTTCTGTGGCCACAAACTCTTCAGTTGGCTATGCCACAGAAACTTCTTTCCACCCAAAAAAGATTTATAACAATTTAAACAAACAAAATCAACAAAATATAGAAAATAACACACTTTCAATTCTTTGAACTTTCTGCAACAATGGCTGCCACAATGATGACTTCTCTCCCACAGTTCAATGGACTCAAACCCAAAACTTTCTCAACTTCTCCAGTTCAGGGCTTGGTCAGTTCCTCTATTTATATTTCTTTCTATCATTATTTGTTTACAAATTAATTCGTTATAGCATGTTATATTTTATTTTCAAAATGATCATATTACGCTTGTTATGAAAAACAAATACTCGTAATGTATGTAAACTTAATCTATTAATATAATTTTTTTTGTAATAGTGCATAGAACTTAAACTCTCATTTTTTTTGTATATTTTATGCAGGTGGCAGTTCAACCAATGAGGCGTAAAGGACATGGCGCTTTGGGAGCTCGCTGCGATTTCATTGGCTCGCCCACAAATTTGGTAAATAACCAATTACCTAGTGCTAAGACTTATTAAAGAAAATCAGAAAATCTTAATTTGCAAAACATTAAAATGGGCTCGATTATTCTGTAAAATTCATGTGTGGATTTATTTATAGTTTCTACTTGCTGAAAAAAATAACCAAGAACCTTGTATTTGGAATTTAAAACATTCCGAGAAACAAAATAAAAGTAAAATTTCAAGAAATAAAATGGAATCTTAGCACTAATTCTACCTTTTTCTTAAAGTTGAATGTTGAAATCGGTCAAAAGTACTGATCACACTAACAACGGGAGCAGAAGACAGATTATTTCTTAAATTCTTGATTTTACTTGGCTCAAATTCTTAACTTAACTCAGTCATAAGTTAAATTAATATATCTAATTTTAACTTTAACCTTTTACATTGACGGAATAAAAGAATTTTGGCACTCACAAATCACCTAAACGATAACTATATATAATTGGCCATAAGTAGTAGAATTAGTAACTTGAAAAATGAAGGGGTGCTCTGGAGCAACGATAAAATTATCATCGTGTAATCTATAGTTCACAGGTTTGAATCTTAAAATTAGTCACTACTGATGCTAGCGTCAAGATAAGCTGCCTATATCACACCCCTTAAGGTGCGACCCTTCCCCGGACCCTACGCAAACACATAATTCTTATCAGGCTACACTTTTAGTAATCTGAAAAAAAAAATCTTTACGAAGTTAGCGCACATAATTCTTATTCTGATTATCATGAACAACTAATGACAACATCAACAAATCTAATGTTGTTTGCTGGTAAAGTTGTTTCCGTGTGACCTATATGTCACGGGTTCAACTCGTGAAATCAGCCACGGACAGAATAGGCTACCTACATTACACCCCCTTCGAGTGTAATCATTCCCCGAACCCTACGTGAACATAAGATGCTACATGTACCAAACTACCCTTTTAGCAACCTGAAAAATAAAGCAGTTATAGTAGTAAAAAAAAAAATTAATTACACAATTAGTGCACATAACTCAAATTCTTGATCTTACTTGGCTCAAATTCTTAACTTAACTCAGTCACAAGTTAATTAATGTATTTGATTTTAACTAAACTTTACATATTGACTATATAAAAGAATATTTATACTATCAAGTCACCTAAAAGATAACCTGAAAAATGAAGGGTTGTTTTGGGCAATGGTAAAATTATCTCCACGTGACATATAATTCACGGGTTCGACCTCGTGAAATCAGCCACTGACAGGATAGGCTGTCTATATCACTCTCCTTAGTGAACGTATGATGCTTAGTGCAGCAGGCTATCTTGAAAAATAAAAAAGTCATAATAGTAAAAATATTCTTTGTGAAGTTAGTGCACAATACTGCACATAATTCAAATTCTCATTGTGTTTATGATGTACAGATAATGGTGACTTCAACCAGCCTAATGTTGTTTGCTGGTAGATTTGGGTTGGCACCATCAGCAAATAGGAAGGCAACTGCAGGACTAAAGCTTGAGGTAAGGGACTCAGGCTTACAGACTGGGGACCCTGCTGGATTTACACTTGCTGATACTTTGGCTTGTGGTGTTGTTGGTCACATTATTGGTGTTGGGGTTGTTCTTGGCCTCAAAAATATTGGTGCTATCTAAAATTGATTTGTACTACTAGGCATCTCATTTATCTCTGTTTATACCCTTAATTAATCTTTTGTGAATTATTCCTATTTCTAGCATCTTTTTCTAGCTAGCTCGATTACATTTTTTTCTTTTTGAATCTTGGATTTGTTTGCAAAGGAAGGAAGCTATTAGAAAGAAAAACAACAATAACAACAATAATAACGCTTCAGTCCCATGCAAATTAGATTTGGCTATATGAGTAGTGGCGTACATAGAATATTTCGTAGTCGGTGTCACAATTTGAAGAAGTGAACTAATGAACAAATCATTATAATGATAAGCGATGTCACTTTTTATATTTATCGTTAATATTTTTCATTTTTCTTATCCATATCTACTAAAAAATTTAATTTCGACGAAGTGTGTCCTGTGACATCGCATGCATCAAGATTAGGGGTGCTTATCGGGCGGATCGGGTGAATAATTATGCTTAATAGTTAGGCTTATCGGTTATCGGATTATAAATGTAGTAATCCGCTAGCCATTCAATAAGATAACGAGCGGATTGGTATCGGATTAACGATTATCGGGTGGTTATTGGGTGGTTTATCGGCTAAACCAAATAGAAATTATTTGAACAATCAATACCAAACGGCCAAATGCATAGTTCAAACTGTCTCTGTTAGTTTTTGAACAATCAATACCATTAGCATTGTTATCCACAAAGGTAATACTATGGCCTAGAGAGGAATTCAGTTCATGTCCACTCATAATTCATGAGAAGATAGAGACGACTGCCATTAGTTACAGACAATTCTATCATTCTATGTACAACTACTTATGCAATAATGCAGTAACAAATTTATATACATATGGGTAAAAGTGTAAATATAAAAATTCTTAACGGGTTAACGGTTCACCCGATAAGAAAATTGAGTAATCCACCCCCAAACTGTTAAGTCGTTAATTATAAAATCTCAATCCGTTCACCATCCATTACTCCGATAATCCAATACCAATAAGCCAATAAGCTATCAGTTCGATTTTGAACAACCCTAAACAAGATGCATACGCTCCTGTGTATGAGTTCTCGCTTCTTCAATTAAGCTCAATGGATAAAAATCCTGCGAAATTCAAGATTTACTTAGAAATCATTTTTATGTTATCAATATCTCAAATCCTCACCCCTCAAGCTCTCTTCACAAATAAATAAAATGTCCAGAGATTCAAAGAGAAGACGTGGAAATTATAGACCCAAATGGTTTTCTTTTTGCTTGTTTTCAATTTGTTCTTTGTTTTAGCCATCCATTGAAGGAGAAGTTACTCTTTGCGAACAATATGTTAGGTATCAATCAACACATTATCATCAAAAGACATTAAAAAGAAGAAGAAATTGCTCCGAACAAGTACAACAGAAGTAGATTTTAGGCAAAATACATCTACAGCCCCTTAAAGTTGTCCTCAATTTTCACTTTGCTATTTTATTATAAGATTGTTCCATTTGAATATTTTAACCAGGCCTTTACTATGTCATTTGTCATTTAGACACAAAATTTAGCCAAACATAAAAGGTGCGTGTAATTCACACACAAAGTAATGAATAAGACGAAGACACTAGGATTTAATTTCAACAAATTAAAAAAAATATTTAGAGAAAATAAAAGAAAAATAAGAACTCCACCCACCCCTTCCCACCCCTTCTTCCTTTATCCCACCCTACCACTTTTAATCTTATACAAATCCCCTGCCGACTACGGATCCCTGTTACTCCGATTCATCTCTTCCATCGGCGACCGGTCCCTGTTCACCCATGCTTCTTACAACCCTCTTCTTTCCGTCGTTTTCCCAGCGTCTCCCTCCTCTATTTCACCCTCTTTGGCAAAAATCCAAAATTTTTAATTTACAATTTCCACAAAAAAAATTATATCTGCAGAGGTTTACAACCCTTGAGCTCCAAATATATTAATAAATGGTGCTTTTCTTTTGCAATTACAGTGATAATCCACATTTCAATAATTGCATAGACTTTTAATTTGTGTAATTTTAGATATAAATGAAAAGACTGTATGTGTGCGTGATAATAAAACCTTATTTTGTGTGTATTGAACAAGAAAATAGAGGGGTCAAAGGCAATATTGAAATTGACAGCGAAAATTGGTGGAGAAATGGCGTGAAGAGGAGTTGTTTTGCAGTGGTGTCATGGTAGTTTTGGGGGTGGTTCAGCTGGGTTTGATGGCTGGTTTAATGGTGTTTGTTACTGTTTTTTTGAAAGAAAAATAAGGTGTATTTAACGGAGGTTTTTATGGTGTTTCATGGAGGTAGGGGCGGACGTCGGTAAGTTCGGTTAGGTTTTGTAGAAGTTCGGTTCGATTTTTTCGGTTTTCGGTTTGCGATTTTAATAACCAAAATCGAATCAAAGTATTTTCGGTGCGGTTCGATTTTTTTGCGGTTTGGTGTGGTTATTTCAGTTTGATTTTTCGGTTTTAGGTTAGAGATCCAAGAAGGACAGGTAGAGTATGGCTTGGAACTTTTAATACAGTAGAGAATGCAACTCGAGCTTATGATAAAGCTGCTATTGAATTTAGAGGTCCTAGAGCTAAGTTTAATTTCTCATTTGCTGATTACACATCAATTCAACAGCACAATACTATCACTTCAATATCTTGTTCAAAGCAGCAACAACAAGAGCCGGTACAATTAGAGCAGAGAAATAAAACAGATGCTGGTATTGGAAAAGAAGAAGAATTTTGGGATCAATTAATGAAATGGGATAATGAAATTCAAGAATGCTTGAACATGAAGGATTTCAATGGCCATTCTTTAGATTCTGCTGGGAATCTGGAGGGAGTATTGCTCATAGCTTCTGATGATCACTTTCAATTAAACAAGAATTGGAAAGGAAAGTAGAAAAAGAACAAAAGAATTTACTATAGACTAAGGTGTTTTTCATGCCCATTCAGTTTTATAAAATTTGGGATATTTAATATTTCTATTTTTAGACGTACTTCAAGTTTTCTTCTTTTGTTCAGATTGTATTCATCATTGGTAAATGAGAGGCTGTAGGACTCATACTTAAAAAAACTTTGGTTTTTCGGTTAATCGAAAAATCGAAATACTAAAACTGAACACTGAATCGAACACCAAACTTTCAAAAAATATAAACAGCAAACCGATCGAAAAATCGAATAAACCGAACCATATAAACTGAAATTATCGGTTCAGTCAATTTTTGCGGTTCGGTCGGTATTATGCCCATCCCTACATGGAGGAGTTTCGGTGGTTTCATGGTGCAAATACACCTGAATTTTTATTTTTCTTATAAATAAAATTTGGTTTTAGATGAAGCGGTGGGTATGGTGATAGAAGTTGCCGGCACAGTTGTAGTAGTATCCCATTGAGAAGATGAATTAGAGAAATAGATATTTTTTTAAAAGAATGCCTTTTGTTTCCACCTGTAGTTCGAGCCCACATCAATGGCCATATATATGCCGTTCACGCTCTTAAAAGAGGTGTGAGATACGCGCAATGACATGTCAGTATTTTGTGTAGGGAACTTTTAGTCAAAATTGTCCCTTATGTTTGGGGTAAGTTTAACTGTCCTTTATCTATTGCCCTGATCACTTATTGTCCTTTTTAAGTTTGCTAAACTTGAGCAGGCTTAGTCTACTTAAGAATTTTTAGCCAAAATTATCCCTTATGTTTGGGGGTAAGTCTAACTTTATCCTTTATCTATTGCCCTGAGCACTTATTGTCCTTTAAGTTTGCTAAATTTGAGCAGGTTTAGTCCACTTAACAAAAGACCCAAACTGGTGGGTAAAAAAACTTTCAGTACTCAAATTTTGCAGAACCTATGTAGTGAATCTAAACCTGTTTAACGGGCCGAGTTGACTCGGTTCCGGACCGGCCTAGACTGGTAGTAAATCGGATCGGCCCGGACTGGTGGAAGGGGACCGGGTAGGGCTGGATTTGGGGGGTTAGTCCGTATATATTTGTTTACCGATTAACTGGATCGGTCAAACCCGATCAATAAAAATTACTGTTGAACCGGTTAATCGGACCGGCCGGTTGAGAAATAAGACCAATGGGTTCTTAAACAAACTTGAAAAAGGAATTTAATTTTTCAACAGGTCGTTTCAGTAGTCAGAGGTCTACTTTGACAACAATCAATCAGCCAACACCTGAAGAACGGTTCACAAGCCAATGAGAAGAAATCACGTGATTCAAAAATCAGGGTAACGTGTAGAAATTGGAGCACTACGATGGCATTTGGTTGAAAAATTTTGAGTTTTCAAAAAAAGAAAAAAAAAAAGAAAGAAAACTGCGTCCATAAAATCATTTTCTCAAGCATACACCACTTCATCAGAGATGAGATCTTCATCAACCCCTTTCAGAGCTCATTTGGTACGAGGAATAAAGAATAATTACCTCGAGATTAAATTTGAGTAAAATTTATTTCACGTTTGGTTGGGATAAAATCGTGATATAACTAATCCGGGGATTAATTATCCCGGGATTATAGTATTTTTTTATTCCTATGGGAGGGTGGGATAACTAATCCTGAAACAATTAATCATGCGATAACTTGTTTTCCAACCCAACGACCCCTTAGGAGGGATAAGAATAATAATCCCGGGATAAAATTGCATCCATGAAATCATTTTTTCAAACATACACCACTTCATTAGAGATGAGAACTTCATCAATCACTTAGGGTCATTTGGTACATGAGATGAGGATAATAATTGCGAGATAAAGTTCGGGATTAACTTTATCCTATGTTTGGTTTGAAATATTAGCTAATCTCCGAAATAACTTTTACAGTAAAATGGTGGAATTAACTATCCCATGTAGAAGGTGGGATAGCTAATTCCATGAGATATCTCAGCATTGTACCCAACAATCCCTTAAGCCTCAAATAATATTAAACATTTTAGAGCTTCACATCTTTAATCTGACAAGAAATTCTGCTACGCCTTCATTTGTCATACTGTAAAGTGGTGCAAGGCTGGTAGGTTTTCAGCAATAGCTAGAGCTACTTTATTTCTTTCATCAACTTCATAAATTAAGGAGCATTCAATTCAAAAAGACTTCAACTGTGGCCAAGAGCTTCAATTCAATGCTTTCTGTTGTGATAGTTGTGTGTGTGTGTCTCAGACTAACCTTTTTTAACAATGGGAGCTTTTGAACTACTTTAACCAAGCCTTCGCATACTATACCATGGCAATTTGCAATACCAAGTCTTTTCATTTTTCCTTACCTGGTGAAAAACACAGAATTGAAATAATGGCAGAATGAAGCAAAATTACCAAACACAATGCCTACTATAGAAGTTTAGTGCAAGCATAGCATAGGATAAAACATTTTGCTACCTTATTTCATCAACCTTTTAATATATACACACACACACACATTATCTGCAAACATGTTCTAGCAACAGAATAGTTCCTTTGATGCTTTGTTTATTATATTTCTGCTGGTGGAGTGAAAGAAAACCACACACAACGGGTGCGTTAGCTTTACCTATTGATGAACATAGAGGGGAAGAGTGGAAGGGAAGTGAGAAAATGGAACTTCAAAGGCAACACAATAAGAAAAGCGCTTCGAGGAGGAGAATTTCTCGACAGATTAAAGATGTTAAAGTGCCCTTGTGACGCTTTGGTATATTTACAATTACTATTTTAGCCTTGGGGCACGCACTTGATGAATATAACATGTCTGATCAATACATTGGTTTTGAAAAGATCTAGTGATTCCTGTACATTAGAGTTCCAGTAACCTGGTTGTGTGCATTACTCAATGAAATTCAATCAGCGAACATCTGAAGAACTGTTCAAAAGTCAATACTTTGCTTAACTATCAGAAGTTGGATGTTGGAAATAAAAATCAGGTGAATTTGAGTCGCACAGAACCAGCAGCCAAGCCTTACCATTCTCTCAATAAGCATTAATAGAGAAGAAACTACACTAAACTAGTACAACAGAAGTAGCTTTTATACACTAGCTCAAAAGAGTAGATAGAATATATAAGATACATAGCAAACTTGAATTGGAGGGGGGTTCCAAAGCCCTTTGAGGTACGAACAAAAGAAGAGCAAGAGTTATCTAGAAGTCATAGAAATCACCTTAGATGCAAAAGGAAGAGGATTACTTTGGTCATTCTAATTACAATCAGCTGTAGACTATATACAGAACTAAACTCACCTGTTACTGTTGCAAAAAGATGTCATGATAATGCAAAAGCAACCTAAAACCTGCAAAATACCGCGCCTGTTCTGCATCAAATAACTTTTTTGTCTTAACCCTTCCCTTTCTATATCTTGTGGTTGAACAGAACAAAACAAAAGATGGATGAAATAATGCTGGTATTCAAATCATTGGTTCTTACCATCAGTGATTTTCGGTTTGAATATGACCTTCGTAAAAGACAACATTTTCGTCGGGATACTTGCTGCTAAATGGATTTAGTCGTAGTAGTCATTATGATCATCATGGTCCCGATGGCCAACGCTGGTATCAGATAACCAATGAACGTCATCATCAGATACAGAATAATCGCTACTTTGATCTGAGTAGTCAGCACCACGAGATGAATGATCAAATATGTCAGCATCGAATTGATAACCATAAGTGGAATCATGAGGGAGCTTTAGATCGACAATCTGTTGTTTACATCTTCTTCCTAAATCCCCTTCAAGACTGAGATTATAACAGTGGCGTACGTCCAGCGATTCAAGGTGTGGACAGCCATCAAGAATGGCCTGCAGGCCTTCATTTGTCAAGATATTTCCAAAGAGGATCAGGTGCCGCAGTTCAGGCATACTTCTGGCAACAGCTAGAGCTTGATCATCACATAGATAACGCGGAGGACTAAATCCTAGAAATCCATAGGCATTCGATGTAAATGACTTGAGCATAGGGCAAGAATGACCAATAACTTCCATATCATTGTAACTAATAACAGAAAAGTATAGATGCAACTCCTCCAACAGAGGGAAGTTCTTAGCAGCTGCAGCCAAACATCCAAATATGATACAATGACACCTGACAAGTCTGAGATGTCTGAGCTGACTTGATCTGTTCAAAAGGTTTCCAAATTTGATTACTTTAAGAGAACTTTTATTTTAGTGGAGGTCAAGAAAAGTAATGAGAAAGTATAAATAAGAAACAACAGCCAGAGCACCTTTAAAAAAGTAGGTTACTGAACCATCAGGATAACGTGAACCCAAGAAATACAAATGAACTTAGCAACAAAAACATGGGAAAAGTGTACTTAACCACCAAAATGCACAGGTGTAACCAATATAAATCCTCAATATGACACTATCACCAAAAGGCAGAGAAGTTTTTTGACATGAACAGAAGATGTAAAGCCACACTTAAAACGCACTATTCAGTTCCTCCTTCCCCGGTCACTTTCCTCTTTCGTTACCTTCTTTCTTCCTAGCAAACTCTGTATTTGTGAGCAAATGAATTGCTGCTTCATCTGCTCTTAGCATCAGCTACATGTTAGCACTTCATCCAGCATTAATCATTTCCTCCTTCAGAATTTTTGCTTTGTTCTTTCTGCAGAAGGGATAAAGAGGAGACATACCACTTTACTTCCATTATAGATATAAACCGAGTTTAGTGGGCATCGGACATACCAATGTTCACACTCTGCAAATTACCATTTCTCATTATCGTTCTCGTAAGCCAAAGAGTTGTCATTTTATGGTTACTTATCAAAGAAAAGAGTCCCTTTTTGTTGTCCCAACTTTTGTAATATTTCTAGGAAATCCTGTTTCAGCTTGCCCCTATTCTATAAGTTCCTCCAGATGTGTATGATCTTTAGGGCGGGTAATCACAAATTGCAACTTACTCACAATTTGAATGATATTAGCTTAAACATTAATGTATGGTGTTTCTGTATGAACTAGGATGTATGTACTAGGAATGCAATTGTATCAAGCCCTTAACACGTACTTCAGGCATGAACTGACATTCAATTGGAAATGTTGGGTTAGGTACTGGTAGAATGACTCGAGCACAAATAAATAAATAAATAAATAAAAAGGTGTTAGGCTAAGGAACTGGCAAGCCAAGATCCCTTATTCAGTAAAAGTAGTTTTATACTTTTATATTACATACACATGCATCCTTTACAAACCTTGCAACGTACTTCCTTCTTAACTGCATGTGTAGATTTCTTTTTTCTTATAAGGTGTAGAATGCTGGGTTTATCTAGTTGTATTAGAATAAATGATGGGTCAATCTAATATTGGAGCAATAATCTGAAAGCCAGAATATATCAGAATGTAGACAAACTTGTGTGATGGGAATGAGGCCTTTTCTTCTTCAAGCATCTTGTTCCTCTCCTTCCCAAAATTGCATTTTTCTCCTCAATCATCAGTGAAGATTTTTGTCTTCTCCCTGACTGTTTTCTGATTCCCCTATTCCTCATATCTCTGCCAAGCATCTCTTCTTCTTTATGTAAAGAAACTTAAAAATCCTCAAGGATATCAGCTGTAATGCTATTAATCTAAAATTCCAAAATCACGGACTCCAGACCCTCCACACAAAGGAGTTGAAGGAACAGCAAATTCCAAAATCTTGGTGATTTCAGGGTATGCCTACTGTATTCACTAAACATTTGCATTATTATTTCTTCTTCTTTTTTTGTTGTTCATTTGCATGATAATGATTCGGAGATCTTGCAAAGTGGAACCATGCAGTACCAAACACATAATTGATCTTCCAAAGAACAAGGCCTTTTCGAATAAGCCAATTCATTTAGTACCCTGCAGATCCACTCCTTTTCTTATTCAAAGATCAGCCCTTGGCTCTTTGTTTTCATATTGAGAATTGTCAACGGGGCTTCTCACTTCCCAAACATATCCTCTTACATTTATATACAAACCAAGAATACGCAAGAAAAATACTTCGAATTGTTGATTTATTGTCAGAGATAAATAGTTTAGTATCTAATGGAAAACATTAAAACTAGAAACCAAACAAAAAACCTCAATATTTTCCTCATTTTCATAAATGTTCTAGGGAACTGTAATATAACTTTTCATGATAATTGTTTCAGCTTTACATTGGAACTTGGAGTTTAAACACGTGGATTTCACATACTTAACAACAGGACAAAGCTCGAAGAAAGAAGCAAATTTCAAATCAAGCTCAGATTTGACCCAAGTACATGATATATAGGGATTTCTGAGTTCAAACATCAAGGATCCAACTCGATTCAGCTGAACAGCCGTCCTACTTATTAACTATGTTTATTGCTTGAAACAAATCAAGAGTTGGTATCAAAATAGTTATGGACGTTGGCATCTAAAAAGGTACGCATAGAGGTTTACAACAGGAACCTAGTGATCTATTTGCCCCGGGGGTTTTGGCCTAACGGTTAGAGCACAACACATGATGTGTTGGTTAGGCGCACATCACTAATTTGAACCTTGCTGCAGAAGTCCTGGTAGTATTTAATTGGAGAAAGGTAGAGGGACGGTCCCAGAGGTGGACCCCAGATTTATATATGGCGGGTGCATCCTGCCTTAATCCGTACAGTTGGCTCTCGTGATAGTGCATTTGATTGGTTGTTCGATTCTACGTTAATTTAGCGCAATTCTTGACTTAGCATATGTTAACTTTGTTACATTTATTCACGTTATATATATAAATCAATCATCCAATTATTTAAATAGATTCAGCTTTGATTTAATCAGAGTTTCTACTTCCAAATGAGAATTGTACGTTTTACGAGCACTTAATAAATTACAAGGAATCACATCTGTTCAAACGATAATACAAATGAAAAACGAGATGAGTAAACTTAAATATAACATCCGTGAGAGAGTGTGTGTGCAAAAAAGATGTAAATATGGATTAGAAATTAATAGAGATAGAAAAGAATTAAAGGAAAAGGAAAAAGGAGCAAAAGAAGAATGAAAAATGATACCTAAGGACACTACTGGTGAAAACTGTAAGAAACGAGGTAAGGAAAAAGGTGAAAAATAATAAAAACAAAGAAATGGCTCGGGGAGGTACTACCATCTGTCATACTAAGTGTTTACAAGAGTAAACTATCTTTGAATTCAAAAAAGAAAAAAAAAAGATTAATTGCACGAACTGGTTTCGAACCCAAGACGTCATTCAAGAAAAGGGCCTCAGCAAGCTTCTCGACCAACGCTCCCGTCCAAAAGTTTGTGATAGAGGGGGCCAACTAAATTATTTAAGGGGTCCTCCATGTATATACAAATACATATACGGCATGTATATGGTGTTTTTGTTGAGGCTAACGGGTGTTTTTGTTGAGGCTAACGGGCTCCGATGACCCCTCTATACCCAACATAGATCCGCCTCTGGACGGTCCCATTACCAACTGAGTTTCGAACCATACACCATTGCTTTTTGGGGATTTCTCCGTTATCTAATAAAAAAACTTAGTGATCTGTTCTTTCCACTAGATTTAAATAGGGGGCAACAAATCAATGGCAGGGAAATGGGTGGGATTCTAAGACCTTTGGTCCCTGTAAGATCAAGGATAAGTCCATTCCCACAGAGTCATATAAATTATGCTTCTGGCCCTTGATCTGTTCATAAAAACCCACTAAAGGTCTATCTAAAAGCTAATAATATGAAGGATTCTTGTTAAAAGCTTGCACATTTGAAGCCCCTCGCGTTTGAGTAAAGCAGCAGCCCAGACATAGATCGTATTAAGCGTTTAAACTTTGCTAGATTACCTACAGCTTCAGGGATTAAGCAAGACTTAACAATCACTACATATGCTATAGTTTTGGAGTTATAATTCAAGATAATTTATTGTTAAGACAAGTGCTTTAGACAATATTTATTGTACCTCTCAGCAATGTGGTTGAACAAGTCGATGTCGCCAATATTCTCGATGTTAATTTTGACTAACTGGCCTTGGCTACGATCCACAGCGACCTTACACATCTCAATCTTATCCAAGTCATAGCGCAAGTCGCTATTTACATCATTTATCATGTCAATGACTCGCCACATAACGGGGTCATGGCACACCTTCCACCACGTACTACAAACTCTCTGCGCATTTTTCAGTATATCTATCACTCCCACCCGCTGCAAAATATCTGCCGTGATTTCCAGCGGAAGCTCCACCCACGGCGGCGACAGCTGTGGTGGTGAGGAGCGGGATGATGAGGTTTTTGGGTTTTTCTGTCGGGCTCTCCGTTTTTTCTGCTTACGCCTCTTTGGCCACGGCATTTTCTTTTCCTCCGCATTTGTCAAGGGTTTTGCCTTTAATTTGGAGTATAAAAAGCCACTCCTTTGAGAATATTGAGTTAAATGTGGTCCCTAGAGTCTATTCACGTCGCACCTATTCTCACTTTAATTATTACTACTCACTCCGTTTTCTGGCCCGGAATTTAATATTTAGGGTAAGACTTTGGCCATGTCACTTAAATATGTAACAAGTGACAAAAATACCCTTAAAGGCCCACTTTTAAGCGGAAACCACAGTAAAAAGAAACAAGCAGCACCAACGTTTCCCATTTCTTCTTACACATTAATTGAGGTGTCCATTTCCCCATACTTTACTCATATATCAGCTTTAAGCTTTAGTTCCAAAGTCATAAATTAGTCTGCTTTTTTTCCCTTCTCTTACATATTCTTACACACGTGCACAACTTTTTAAACATTGACTTTTCAACTTAATAAAAAATTCATAAATTGCTATGATTTTTGTAAATTCTTTTTGGAACGGATTAAAAAAAAAATTCATTCACATAAACTGAAACAGAGGGGTACTACTTTCTTTGTTATAATTTATGTGATATTATTTAATTGGATATGAATCTTTTTTTTAAAATAAAATAAATTATAAATATTTATTAAAAAAATTTATAAGTTAAATTATTTTGAAATATAAAAATTGTAATGACCCAACCAGTCATTTTGACTTTTAGAACCACGTTCCCCTAAATAATACTTCTCGTATGTGCTTTTATTAATTTATGACGTGGGGATGGTTGATCAGAATTTGAAGTGATAGGGTTGAAATCGGAACAATTAGTTCCTTAGTTTGGCTTTAAAAGGCCAAGTTTGACTTCGGTCAACATTTTGAGAAAACGACCCCGGAATCGGGATTTAACGGTTCCAATAGGTTCGTATGATGATTTCGGACTTGGGCGTATGTTCGAATCGGGTTTTGGATAACCCGGGAGCGTTTCGGCGCTTAATAGTGAAAATCAACTATTTGAAGGTTTAAAGTTCTTTAAATTTGATTTGGAATAGGTTTTGGAGTAATCAAGGTCCGTTTGAAATTTCGAGTTTGGGAATAGCTCCGTATGGTGATTTAAGACTTGCACGCAAAATTTGGTGTCATTCCGAGTAGTATAAGTATATTTCGGCGCGTTTGGAGTAAGTTTGAAGAATTTGAAATTTTTAATTTGAATCAATTTGGTTTGGGGTATGATTTTTAGATTTAATGTTGTTTTACATGTTGCGAGAGTTCGAGCAAGTCCGTTTTATGATTTCAAACTTGTTGGTATGTTCGGGCAGGGCCCCAGGGGGCCCAAGTGTTAACCGGACGAGGCTTAGACCAATTTTGGAATTTGGAAGAAGAACTGAAGTTTTCTGCTTCTGATACGTTAGCACCTGCGCTTGGACAGCCGTAGGTGCGACCCTCGCAGATACGAGTTTTGTTCGCAGAAGCGGAAAAGGGAAGGGGAGGCCATCGTTGCAGATGCAGAATTTTGGCGTACCTGCGAACGCGCAGGTGCGAAGCAGTGTACGCAGATGCGACCTTGGTCCAGGCGAGTGAAACGCGCACCTGCGAGGAATTTCCGCAGGTGAGAAAAAACTACTTGGGCAGAACCTTAAAAACGGACGAGGCTCAGTTCATTTTACTTTGTTTTTCTTCCATGTTTGGGCGATTTTAGAGCTTTTGAGAGGGGATTTCAACTAGCAACTTGAAGGTAAATTAATTATACACACTTTGAGTTAAATACATAGATTATGGGTAGATTAAAACCTGTAAATCTTAAAAATTAAGGGTTTAGATGAAAAACCTAGATTTTTATAAAAATGAGATTTTAACCACGAAAATGGTTATGGAATTTGATAGAAATTATATATTTGAGTTCTTGAGATTATGGGTAACGTTTTTCCCAAAAATTTTCGAAATCCGGGCACATGGACTCGGGATGAATTTTAGGAATCTTACCATTTTGGATAGGGTAATTTATTTAATAGATGAATTTCGAATTATTGAATATGCATTAATTATTTTATATAACTTTTGGATAGTTTCAGATTTTTCGGCAATGAATTGAGGTTTTTACGCGACATTTGATCGGAAAAGTGGACTTTGAGACAAGGTAATTCTCTTGTCTAATCTTGTGAGGAGGAATTTACCCCATAGATGATTTAAATTAATAATTATTGTTAAATGTGGGAGCTACATACATACGAGGTGATGAGTGTCCGTACGTAGCTACTATTTATGCTAAAGTCCGGGTAGTTTAGGACTCAAAAATCATGAATTACGTGTGTAAATTATATTCTTCATTTACTTAAATTATTTATAATACATTGTGAATTGTTAGGGAAAGATAGTAAAAGATGAAAACCTCATACACTTAATTTTCTGTTTAAATTAATTAATTATTAAAATAAATTGTGCATCCTCTCGTATTAATTTATCAATGAATAAACTCTCATTCCGGAGGTACATAAGAAAATGTCCTCCTTTATTGTGGAGCGGGACGAACGACTCGGTAGTATAGATGCATTTATAGATCGCGTCGCACGTCCCTCGGCAGTGTACACGACACTCTGGATTGGGTCGTACGACCTCGGCAGAAATCGTGCCTAATAATAATAATTACACGATACCTTGATATTTAATTACAGCTTGTGAATTTAATTAATAGATTAGAAATTGTTGCATTTGAAGAAATTTAATTATTTCTGTTGGTTTAATAATATTATTTTTAACTCTTTGAATCATGTTGATTTAAATATTTTTATTTTTATTATATTTATTTATTTATTATTATTGACCCTTAGTGAGTGTCAAAGTCGACCATCTCGTCTCTACCTCTTCGAGATTAGGCTTGATACTTAGTGGGTACACGTTGTTTACGTACTCATGCTACACTTGCTGTACTTTTTGTGCAGGACCTGATATATGTGCTATAGTTGGACCTATCGGCCCGCACACACGATATCAAGAGGCTTAGTGGTGAGCTGCCCTTCTTAGCCATTCTGCAGCAACCAGTGCCTCTTCCTGAATTTTTATTCTGTCTATTCTATTTCAGACAATATTTGAATTTTTGTATAATCTACTAGATGCTCATACACTTGTGACACCAGATCCTGGCACACACACTAGTAGAATTTTTGGATTTAATTATTTTTTTTGGTTATTTTAATTTACAAGATCTTTTCACATTATCTTGATTATTGCAAGTAAGAAGAGTTTAATTACTCGGTTAATTTTAAAGAATAGAATATGGGTTTAAATTACTGGTTGGCTTGCCTAGCTATAGTGTTGGGCGCCATCATGGTCTATATGTGAAATTGGGTCGTGACAACACGGTATCAGAGTACTAGGTTTACATAGGTCTCACAAGTTATGAGCAGACCTAATAGAGTCTTGCGGATCGGTACAGAGACATTTGTACTTATCTTCGAGAGGCTATAGGGTATTAGGAAACTACCTTTCTTCATCTTCCATCGTGCAATTGATGTGGTACTAAATATCTTCCTCTTATTCTCTCACAGATGGTGAGAACACGCTCTAATGAGGTTCCAGACCAGGGAAGAGCTACTTCCCTAGTTGTTAGAGGCCGAGACAGTGGCCGGGGGAGGGCTCCATCCCATGGTAGGGGACGAGGATGTCCCAGGACTGTTCCAGTTATGCCGCCAGTGGGTCCAGTAGAGAATCTCGTTATTGAGGAACATGGCGAGGTGCATGTGGCAGAGCCAGCTTCGGTGGATTTCACATCTACACCGGGATTCCAGGATGTCATGGGTCGTATGCTGCGGTTCATGGACACTATGACCCAGGCCGATTTATTTCTGGCAGACCAAGCCACATCTCAGGCAGGCGGGGGAGCGCAGACCCCTACCGCACAGGCTCATGGGCAGGTAGTTGCTGTATATTAGACCCAGGGTGCACTACCCGTGGGTGGAGCCCAGCCAGTGGCAGCAGCTACACCTGAGCTCAGGCCAGTTGCAGCCGCTGATCCGCAAAAACTATTGGACAGATGGACTAGACTACATCCTCTTGTATTTGGGGGCGAACGACATGAGGATCCCCAGGACTTCATTGATCGGTGTAGGGACAGACTGCACAACATGAGGATATTGGAGTCTCATGGGGTAGACTTTTCTACTTTTTAGCTAGAGGGCAGAGCCCATAGATGGTGGAAGTCTTATCTTCTTGGCAGACCAGCAGATTCTCTTCCCATGACTTGGGACAGGTTTACCTGTGTTTTCTTGGACAGATATATTCCACCCTCCCAGAGAGAAGAGTTGCAGTTTTAGTTTGAGCAGCTCCAGCAAGGTCAGATGTTAGTGACCGATTATGAGGCAAGGTTCTCTGAGTTATCTCGACATGCACTTATGATACTCCCTACTGAGGCGGAGAGAATGCAGAGGTTTGTTGCGGGTTTACATACTGGCATTCAGGCCACTATGGCTCGAGAGGTTGAGATGGGTACTTCTTATAAGCTAGTCGTGGAGATAGCCCGGAGGACTGAAGGTGTGCGTCAGCGTAGCCGAGAGTAGGTTATAAGAGATAAGCGGTTTAGGTATTCTGGAGAGTTCAGAGGTGCTCCGTCTGGGGGCAGAGGTCAGTTCGTGAGAGGACAGTCCAGTAGACCCCCATATCTAGCACCACCGCCTCCTCGGGGTCCTCAGTGCGACCTTATTTTAGTATTATGCTAGAGAGTTCTTATCACCCACCGGTTATTCAGGGTTCTTCCAGTGGGTATTCAGGTCACCAGGGCCAGATTCTTAGTCAGTATCCCATCGCACCTAAGAGTTGTTACTAGTGCGGGGATCCTAGTCACATGCAGAGATTTTGTCCCAGGCTTCGGGGTAGACCAGTGCAGCAGGGTCAGCAGCCTATGATTACCGCACCAGTTGCTCCACCAGTCTCCCGACCACCAAGAGGTGGAGGACAGGTGGGTAGGGGCCGTTCTAGAGGTGGAGGTCAACTAGGCGGAGGCTAGCCAGTTGGCGCTCCAGCTCGGTTCTATGCTTTTCTAGCCAGACCAGATGCAGAAGCCTCAGATGCCGTGATTACAGGTATTATTTCTGTTTGCGGCAAAGATGCCTCCGTATTAGTTGATCCAGGATCTACATATTCCTATGTATAATCTCTATTTTCTCATTTCCTGGGTGTTTCTCATGAGTCCTTGAGTACTCCTGTTTATGTGTCCACTCCTGTGGGTGATTATGTTATTGTGAATCGGATCTACCAGTCCTATATTATTACATTATGTGGTTATGAAACTAGAACAGAT